>NW_012106030.1:4062388-4078128 GCF_000951045.1 Mandrillus leucophaeus | reverse complement strand
CAAGCTCCGCCTCCCGGGTTCCCGCCATTCTCCTGCCTCAGCCTCCCGAGTAGCTGGGACTACAGGCGCCCGCCACCATGCCCGGCTAATTTTTTGTATTTTTAGCAGAGATGGAGTTTCACCATGTTGGCCAGGATGGTCTCGATCTCCTGACCTCGGGTTCTGCCCGCCTCAGTCTCCCAAAGTGCTGGGATTGCAGGCGTGAGCCACTGCACCCAGCCTAAATCTGCATTTTTAAAACTACTAAATTTTAAGCTAATAATGTCCCACTGATGTCACAAGGACTCACTAGGGGATCACATTATGTTTTAAACCCATTCGGTGCTTAATATGATTTGATCTGTAAAATGCTTTTCAGGTGTCCATTCATCATGGACATGGATATTTACTTAGTGTGGTGATTAAAGGGAGGAACTCCAGAGTGAGGCTGTTTGGGCTCAAATCCCAGCTTTACCAGTTACTAGCTGTATAACCTTGGGCAAGTTAGGAAACCCTTTGGAATCAGTTTATTTCACTGCACAATGAGGAAAAGAGCAATACCTATCTCATATGACTGTGAGAATTAAATAAGTTCTACAGAAAGCATTTTTAAAAGTGCCCTAGCCAGAGGAGGTCACATCTAGCCAGAGGAATTACTTCTTGTTGCTGTTATACTATGTGACTATAAATCATACCTTTTTTTTTCCTTTTGACTGGATTCAAAAATGTTCTCTTTCAAGAAATTCCATAAAATCAGGTTTTTCCTTCTATTTTAACATCTGCCAAACTCTCTTCTTAAAGAAATTGAAATTACTTGGCTTATGGTCAAATTTAATGGTGAAGACTGAATCTATAAATCTACAAAGACTTAGAAAGGGATTTATAAAATAGTAACTTATAACTCAATTACTATTTGAATGGCCTGGTTGTGCCTGAAAGTAATTAACTGAGCAAGACCTGAGTATGTGTGTACCTCCAAGATACCCACGACCGATCCCGTGGTGGAATCAGATGTAGTTAGAGAAACTGTGATAACTCAAATTTTTCCAGCTCTGATCATCGCCTCCGACATTACATCCTATGGCCAGTTTTTTGTGTCAGGGTCCCCGTGAACACCACTGGACACTCCCACAAAGGCATGAGAACCCCTGGGAGTGATAAAGCCAAAACAGCAGTGTCTGGCACTGGTGCTGCTTTTAGTAGTGTTACACGACTTTGGAGTAGCCCTGCTATAGTGCTGCAAGTGTCTCAAAACTTTTACTCAAATGGCTCTGTAGCATCTTATTTATGGCCCTGCTGTTTCCCAACTCTCAAACTCTAGGTTGTCTTATACTTTAATTTCTTTTTCCTTTTTTTTTCTGGAGACAGGGTCTCACCCTGTCACCCAGGCTGGAGTACAGCTGTATGATCATGGCTCACTGCAGCCTCCACCTCTAAGGCTCAAGCTATCCTCCCACCTCAGCCTCCCGCATAGCTAGGATTACAGGCACATACCGCCATGCCTGGCTAATTTTTTTAAAAAGTTTTTTGTAGAGACTGGGCATGGTAGCTCATGCCTGTAGTTCCAGCATTTTGGGAGGCTGAGGTGGGAGGAGTACCTGAGCGCAGGAGTTCCAGACTAGCCTAGGTAACCTGTCTCCACACACAAAAAATTAATTTTTTAAAAAATTATTTAGGTATGGTGACATGTGCCTGTAGTCCCAGCTACTACTTGTGAGCCTGGATGGGAGGATTGCCTGAGCCCAGGCAGTCTAGGTGGCAGTGAGCCAGGATCGTGCCACTGCACTCCAACCAGGCTGACAGAGCAAGACCCTTTCTCAAAGAATAGAAAAAAAGAATTTAATTTCTTAGAATTTAAATTCTATTAAAAATCATTTCAAATATAGGTGTTTTGCAGTTTATATAAACAGTTTCTTATGCAAATTCCAGATAATTCTGTCTTGGGGGGATGAGTTATAGATTAGTGAACATACATATATTTCTTTAAATTGTGTAAAATGGATATTACTAAGCTATATTTGCAGGTTGGGCCTTCAGTGGCCACAGCCTCTGAGTCCTGTTTCACATTGAAAACAACCAATAGAGCACATATATCCCCCTTGAAGGGGGAGAAGGTGCGATCTGTGTAGTTCTAAAGTCTTGCCAAATGACTTCAGAGTCAGTTACTGAGCTGGAGCCGAGGGTGAGAGAAACACTAGTGAGCTAATTTTGCAATGTTTATATTTGTAACCAGTTACCTAGTAAGCACATGAGAAATTTAGGCCGGGCACGGTGGCTCACACCTGTAATCCCAGCACTTTGGGAGGCTGAGGCGGGTGGATCACCTGAGGTCACAAGTTTAAGACCAGCTTGGCCAACATGGTGAAACCCCATCTCTATGAAAAATAGAAAAAAATTAGCTGGGCATGGTGGGCACCTGTAATCCCAGCTCCTCGGGATGCTGAGGCAGGAGAATTGCTTGAACCCAGAAGGTGGAGGTTGCAGTGAGCCAAGATTGTACCATTGCACTCCAGCCTGGGTGACAGAGCAAAACTCCATCACAAAAAAAAAAAAAGAAGAAGAAGAAGAAACTTGAATGAAGCCAAGAAAAGAAAACTCTGTTGAATATTAGAAGTCCTCCTTATATCATACTTTGCTGTTCATCATTGCTGAGTAACTGGAGGACACAGCAATAATAATAATAATCTCAGCGCTTGTAAAGTGGTCCATACCTATAATCTCTTTCAAAGAAAAAGTAAATTAGTTTCACAAATTAGCTTAAAGATTATTGCTGGGTTATTAGGGTTGCTACTGTTTTTACAAAAGGCCATTCATCAGGGAAGGCCAAATTCTGAGCCCTCTCCAATCCTGTAGATCTCTGCCAAGAGCTACATGTGGCGATGGAGTGAGGGCTTGACATGTGACTAGTCTAAATTGCAAAATACACACCAGAATTCAGACTTCGTACAAGATAAGGAATGTAAAATATCTCAGTAATTTTATATTGATGACCTACTGATATATTTTGGTTTAAACAAACATTATTAAAATTAATTTCCCTTGTTTCTTTTCGCATTTTTTATGTGGCTCCTAGAAGTTTTGAATTTCTTGATATGGTTTGCACTTGAGACCCATGTTACATTTCTCTTGGACTGCACTGGGCTAGCCCAGTCGGAGAAAAAAGTAGAGAAGAGTAAGCAGAGCTCACAACAATCACTACAGGGAACACAGTCCTTGTCCTGGATATTCCATTCCTCAAAGTGATATAGAAACTTGGATATGAAGAACCTATGAATGGCTAACTTTCCTTCTAATAGACAAGTCTTTTAAAAGCGTCAATTTATTAAATTACATCTATGGCTTTGAGGTGATACCAGATGAGTTGTGTAAATAGAGCATTACACATAAAAATTATCAATAGATGGTAGCCTGTTTTGGGTGTGTTTTGGCTGACAAGTGATACAGACAAAATAATTACCCACTCATAGCCACAATTCAAAACCACTTGGCAAATAGTCTAGTTTAGCGGTTGGCAAACTATGGCATGGGAACCAAATCCAGCCTGACACCTGTTGTATAAAAAATAAAGTTTTATTGGAACACAGCCATAGCCTTTCACTTCCATATTGTCTATGGCTGCTTCTGTACTAAAATGGCAGAGTTGAGTAGTTGTGAAAGAGATCATACAGTCTGTAAGGCCTAAAAAATATTTACTATCTGGACCTTTACATAAAAATGTTTTTGATGCCCGGTCTATGGTTAACACTAAAGTAAGAGTGGTTCTTTTAAGTCAAATCATGTCTTTGCTCTGCTTAAACTTTGTGACTGGCTTCCCAGCTTAGAGTGAACAAGGAAAAATAGTCAGACCTCATAGCAATCAGCTTCTGGCTCTTCCTGCCCTGCCCCAGGTGGTCTCCTTGCTGGTCCCAAAATACGCCAAACAAGCACCTACTTCAAAGTTTTTGTCCTTATGGCTCCCAGGTCCCCTCCCTCACCTCCTTCAGGTCCTTGTGCAAGTATCAGTGATTGCTGTATACAAAATAGCTGCCTCCTCCCCTTTGCTGCTTTGTATTTCTCTGTAGCACCAATCAGTAACTGGCCTACCACAAAATTCATTTCTCTGTTTACTCTTTTTCCTCCAACTAGAAAGAAACTCCATGAGAACAGATATTTTTGTCTGTTTTGCTTGCTGCTGTATCCTTAGCACCTAGAAGGATATCTGGCCCCCAAAATACATGAAAGAGTGAGTAGGCAGTTCACTGTTTCTCTAACCACATATGAGCTAGAAAAAATGCAGGCAAGATATGGTTCCTACACTAAGTGATAAGAAATATAATCAAATAATTAAAAAATATATATGCCTGGACATAAGAGGATCAGACACATGGAGATGAATGCATGCCCTCTCTCCCTTCCTTCCTGCCCATCCCTATGCATCCATTCATCAACCCAATCATCCACCTGCCCAGCAAGAAAAACATTTATTGTATTAGGAGAAGCATGGTGGTCTGAGGAAAGTAGTCAGCTCCAGCCATAATTAATGTTGAAAGGCTTTTTGGAAAAGTGTTGTACACAATGGGGGCAAAACCACTGTCCAGGCTGGGGATACTGGAGAAAGGAAGACATTTCCGCAGTTATGATGGCTTAGACCATTGGTCTTCAAATTTCATTCAAAAGGTATTTTTTCTATAAGAAATCTTATAGAACTCCAATGTATAAATAGAGGTCTTTGATAAAGTCTTCTTTTCCTGAGGAACCCAGAGAGATGTTACCTTCCCTTTCTCTGACCCCTGTTCTCCATGGCATCAGAGGCAACTCTGTCCTTAAGACTCCTTAGAACACAGTTTGAAAATGAACAACTTCTAGAAATGAGACTTCAGAGTTTTCATCATTTTCATAATTCCAAAAACCTATTAGAAGCTAGAAAAAATTAGGAAACCAAAAATTAGGAATCTGGCTTGGTAAAATTAAGACTATGTCCCATGATAGATGTCATAGGAGATGTGATAGACATATAACGAGACATGCGTTCTCGGCTACACTCCTAGTTCTGCCTTAATCATTTGTCGTCTTATTATTATTATGATTAAATGGCAGTCAAGGTAAATGAAAATGTAGACATCAGCAGCAGTAACTGGATAAAGATCAAGACTCTAATGCTGCTGACAGAGCAGACACACAGCCAGGCACAAAGACAAGCTCTTATTGCAGTTCTGACTGTAAGGACTGCTCTCAGAACAACGCTTTTACAATTTTCCTTCCCCTTCTTCATATCCTATTGCTAATATCTGGACATACGCTTCTGGGAAAACAGAAAGGTCCGCTTTTCTGTTAAATACTTTAGTTGCTTATCAGTCTAGGCAACTGTTTGAGCTCACCTGAAAAGTTAAGTGATAAATCACTGTCATTTATTACCACCAATCAGAAAAAAAAAAAAAATCATGCAATTTATCAACATCATACTACAAATACTGAGATAGGAAGTTTCATATATATAGTACAGGAACATGTTTACACAAAGTTTGGGAGTCCTATGTTGTATTGATTGCTTTAAACAAAGAAATATTTCATGTGTGTGTGTTTGCATGAAAAAAATATATATATGTATATTCTACGTTTATACTGTACCTGAACAAATGCTTCTATTTTTCTTTTTCTAAAAAGTAAAACTAAAATTAAATTCATCTCCATGCCTTTGTCAGCAACAAACAACTCTTAACCACCAGAGGCAATACCATAATATTCAAGAAAATGCCTTCACCTTGGGCTTTGACATCGGCAAAGTGTTTAAAGGTTAATTACCTGAAAGCTTAGGGTAATTTCACTGGATCAAATAGATAAAGTTATTTTTATCTCTTAAGTGTACATTTTAAGGCTAGGCACAGTGGCTCACACCTCACTTTGGGATCACTTTGGGAGACTGAGGCAGGAGGATCACATCAGCCCAGGAGCCTGGGCAACGTGGCAAAAACCCACCTCTACCAAAAAAAAAAAAAATTATCTGTAAGTAGTGGTGCATGCCTGTAGTCCCATCTACTCAGGAAGCTGAGGTAGGAGGATAGCTTGGGCCCGGGAGACGGAGGTTGCAGTGAGTTGAGATCATGCCGCTGCACTCGGGCCTAGGCCATAAAGCGAGACTCTGCCCCAAAAGTATACATTTTAAATATGATAAAAATATAAATATTATAGCATAACAGGCCAACTATCAACACTGAGCCACAAGGGAGTCTTTGTTCTGCTACTCTATCTGCAGCCTCATTTCTACCCTAGAAACTCTATTCAGATAGCTTTATTCTAAATATCAAGTAATACACACTTACGTTTTCAGGACTAGTTCACACAAGAAATAAAACTTTTCATTGATGAGAAACTGACCGATATAATGCCAAATTCTAAGTGGTACAATATTTCTTCTTGAGTTTTCTTGAGCCAAAATATACTGACAGCCACATTTCAAAATTGAAGAAGAATTTTAGGATGAAAACAGATATAGTAAGGAGGGCCAATTATTGTTCCCTTTGAATGAAGTTGTTAAACTTTGTATATTTTTGTAGAGAGCTTTCAAAACAAAAGTAGTGCTGTGACCAGTCAATTCAATTAAGGCCTGCTCTGATGCCAGGTTAAGAATCCAAAGTCCACATACATGGTTCTCCCGTTCCACATCAAGATAGCCTTTAAACAAGTCATAGAAATTAGCACTCAGGAAAAAAAAAAAGTTTAATAGTATCAACAACTGCCCTCTGCTCTCCAATTCAAGTCCTAACACAACAAGCCACATTTACATTTCTTACCATCTAAGAACAGGTGGCCTTAATTAATTTATTAATTAAATAACCCAATACCACCTTGCCTCTAGACAGTAGTATATATAATATACATCAAACCACGCTCCAGGAAACAATCCCATGTGGTCATAGTACTGAGCAGAAAATGTATAGAAAATATTCAGACACAAGTTGGACTTGTTATATTTATATACCTGTAGTATTGGACAATCAGACTGAAGATGTTGGAGAAGGAGAAGATGGAGAGGAAGAAGAGCAGGAGGAGAAAACAAACAATATCTTTTGGACGTAAGTATATTATGATTTTTATATCAATGGCAATGAATGATAAAAAGCAACATAATAGTAATTAAATAATCCAAATTAAAATGATGAAATTCTATTTTCACAAATAAGCTACTCAGTGGTTTCATTTTTTCTTGTTGTGAGTTAAATTTTGGTAAATTTGGTCTTGTGCTTGACAGTGTATGGCAGTCTAAAAGGAATATAGACATATATCTCCACAGCAAATAGTCTTCATCCAACAGTTTGACTCTCTATATCTCTTCATAAGTAAAAAATCCAAAATATGGAAAAAAGATATTGTAAAAAAAAGTCTATCTTAACTAACAACAACAACAACATATATTCTTTGGCTTAAGACTCCATACTGTATAATTTGACATATTTAATTCTTATTTTCTGATGTTGTCTTTTTTTAAAACTAGACCGTAAACTCCTTGAGGGCCACAACTGCATGCTTTTCATCTCTCTGTGTTTGGCTGTTGGTCAGTACTCATTATTTGTAATGTACAAGTCAAATCAGATAACCAGTCAGTAACTGAGATGGTTTTCCTAAGTGGTCAGATTATGACACTGGAGGGTATTTCTAGATGTCTCTTCAAATACCCACAGGAATTTCTAATTTACTATGTAGATCTTTATAAAAGATCAATTCCTGGCATTGTGCTAGTGTTTTATACCAGTGTTTTAATGTACTTCAGCACACATGTCAAAAAAATAAGGGAATCAAGAATGAGCTCTTAGAAATCAAAATTATTTTATTTCAAGTTCTGGGATACATGAGCAGGATGTGCAGGTTTGTTACACAGGTAAACATGTGCCATGGTGGTTTGCTGCACCTATCAACCCATCACCTAGGTATTAAGCCCAGCATGCATTAGCTGTTTTTCTGGGTGTTCTCCCTCCCCCTATTCCCACCCTGACAGGCCCCAGTGTGTGTATTTCACCTCCCTGTGTCCATGTGTTTTCATTGTTCAGCTCTCACTTACAATTGAGAACATATGGTGTTTCATTTTCTGTTCCTGCATTAGTTTGCTGAGGATAATGGCTTCCAGCTCTATCCATGTCCCTGCAAAGGACATGATCTCATTCCTTTTTATGGCTGCATAGTATTCCATGGTATATATGTCCACATTTTCTTTATCCAGTCTGCCATTAATGGGCATTTGGGTTGATTCCATGTCTTTGCTGTTGTGAATAGTGCTGCAATGAACATACACATGTATGTATTTTCATAATAGAATGATTTCTGTTCCTTTGTGTATATACCCAGTAGTGAGATTCCTGGGTCAAATGGTAAGAAATCAAAATTTTGATTGCTGAAAAACATTAGTGAAAGGATTAGAGGATAGAGTCAAAATCTTCCAGATCATAAGGACAAAGACAGAAAGATGACAAATATGAAGGACAGAGAAGAGACGCAGAGGCTCAAGTCAGGGGACGCAATATCTGACTGATAGGAGTCCCATTAAGAAAGACCAGAGAAAACCTAGGGAAAACACATCAAAACAATGCGGGAAAAGTCTCAGGGCCAAAGGGAGGAGTAGTTTCCAGATAACTCTAAGTACCATTCAGGATTAATAAGCCCCAAACATCATTATGACATTTGAGAACACTGAGATGAAAAGAAATCCGAAAAGTTTAAAGACAGAAAACAACATTGAATCTAGACAGAGAATTCCTTTTTTTAAGGCTTGTATTTCTTCTCCCAGCAAGAAAAAACAAAGATCAAAAACTTGAGGATTAAGAAATTATACAAGAAGGTTATAGGTCAAGTTTGAAGCAAACTAAATGTTGTATGGTTTCAATCAGTGATAAAATTAAATAAAGAATCTTCATTTGGCCTCTTGCATTTGACCCCTTTCACAGAGAGACACAGGGGTCAAAAAATTGGAAAAGAAAAGTATGTAATCAGAGCATCCCAACTGGCCCTTTGTTGAAAAGTATTTGCATATATAGCATAAACACTGCTTACTGGCTTTCAATTTTTACTATCAAGCTGAATAGGAACTATGAGAGATTTCATAATGGTTACAGAATAGCATTACTAACAACCTTAGAAATAGGAAGTAAATGTACAGTTTATATATGTTGGAAAGTAGAAAGGTGCAGAGAGCTAGAGAAAAGGATACAGTGCCTGTATCTTCAACTCATGAAGTAGATTTTTAAATACACTATGTGAAATTACCCAAGGACACCAGAAGGAGAGCTTTTTAAAAAGTAGTATCATTAAAAATTTCTACTGAGGAAAATTATAAGACATAGAGACATTTCTCTTGATTGAGACTGTTGAGATTCCTTTATATTTGATGCAAAGTCCGTACATTAGTAATGAACAATTAAAGATCAAGAAAAAGCACATGTGCATGTTAGTCTAGTTTACAGAAGGCATCTCTAGAAACTCACATGAAGCACCACTTAGGGACACATTGTGCAAGGACAGAAAATGTGTCATTTAATTTACAGGCCAGATAAGATCATGTTCATTCTGACATTGTATCCCACAAGTGACTTGGGAGGCTTAT
Organism: Mandrillus leucophaeus; assembly: GCF_000951045.1. NCBI lineage: Eukaryota > Metazoa > Chordata > Mammalia > Primates > Cercopithecidae > Mandrillus > Mandrillus leucophaeus. The sequence goes on along the minus strand of NW_012106030.1, from coordinate 4,068,578 downwards.
GAAGGCGTATTTTGGTATGAGCTCATCTTTAGAATGCCTCTGTGCTTAACATGTACTTTCTCATTTCAGATGGAGAGGAAACTGGCTGATGCAATGACCGTGCCAGAGAGGACTCCTCAAAACGCTGGCTTTGTTGGGATGGGAACAAGTCCCAAACACTTAGTACTTGTCTGGTCAACTGAAAGAGCTGGTAACACCATTTCCTTTGAAATTCTTTTGTTCTTCAATATAAAATGTTCTTCCTCTGCTTCCATCAGCCTATACTTTTGCAGGACTTTTCTTCCAAATAGTCAGGCCATGTTATTCATATTATTTTGATTGTCCTTGCATGAAGAAATGATTTTGCAACTACATGAAAAGTAGAAAGGCCAGCACCATTGATCTCATTTTTTTAAATGGATAAAAAGGTACAGAAGTTAAATAGTGACATTATCACCATAAAGTAGCGCCGGAATTCCTGTTTTCTGACTTCCTAAAGAGTTTCTTTTTGAGCAACAGCAAAGTTATCTCATGGCACTTTAATGATGTTGCTGTAGAAGTTCAAAAATTCAAGCCAGAATAGTGATCATACAACCCACAGCAAATGGTCATCATGGGTTTCCAGTCCTGAACTAGTTTAATTCAACCTGCTTAAAAAATAAAATGAAAAACTTCAGCTCCAAATGTAAATAAATAAATACATATATATGTATGTGTGTATATATATGGATATATATGTATGTATATATGGAGATATATATCTCCAAATACATACACTTTCCCTAAGTTTACCTCAGAAGAAAACTAGCTATTTTTAAAATTAACATTAGAATGAAGGGCCTTTGTATTGACTCTGAACACAGAAAGGAGAGAGAAGGGGAGAAAAAGAAGCAGTATGGAGAGGGAATGTCTTTTCACTTACTTCAGCAGGATTCTTGGTAAGCATCACATAACACAACTGTGTTTCTGAAACATTTTTCATATACTTCCTAAGTATTTCACGAACTCATAGGAACACAGGGGGGAAAGTAAACTTACATAGGGCAGGAAAAAGAGAAAAGTTTTTTGGTGGAATTTGAATTAATGAAAGTCCAAATACTCAAAAATAACTCTGCAGTCAGATTTCAGGACTTACTGGATGTTTTCCCTTCTAAAGAGTCCGAGGGTTACAAAAACTTCTTTCCAGGGAAAACAACGAAACTCAAATGAATCCTGGGTTTTTCCTTTGAGGGAAAGTTTATTGTAAACAGAATTGTAAGGGAGGGAGAAAAGTGCCTATAACGAGCTCTGGCATTAATGAAAGCTTGCAGCCACCTTCAGAGCTGGTCCTGTCTGTCAGAGAGTCAAGAGTGCCCTGGAGGAGAAGTGCCTCCCACCACAACAGCCACGTTTGCCAAATAGAAAGCAAAGCCTGGGAACTCTTCCCCCAGAGCAGTCAGCTTTGGTTCCATTTCCTACCAGAGCAAGCAGACGGGAAGCATTTCAGCCTGACAAAGAGGCACGCAGAAGCCAAGGCTAAAAGTAGACTGCCTTTCAGAGGTTCTAACACTGAAAGAACGGAAACCATATGGGAATTACTTTATTATTCAGCTGAAGCCTTCAGGTGGCTTTAAATTAAAAGGAATATTGTCAACCACATCCCTGGGCTCTTTTTTTTTTTTTGGTCGCCTTCTCCAACCCTCCCCCTCTTTTCTTTTTAAACTTTACAAGCACTGATTTAGCAGTGGAAATTCCCCAAATATAAATTAAGCATTATATCCACCCAAGAAATTCTTCCTGGCACTTAACCAGTAGTCCAACATTAAAATCACTCATATAATTCTTGGGAGAATAAATTACAGGGGGGGTGTGTGTGTGTGTGTGTGTATGTTTGTATGCGTGCGCGCGCGCACATGTGTACATACTTTGGGTTTTTTTCCTTCTTTAGAACTATGCTTCATTATATAAAGATATTCACTGACAATTAGACATACAGTGTCAGAAGGGATGTAATTTCCCTATAGGTATTTAATGATACTGAAATGTAGGTCACACCCCTAAAAAATGATGCCCAATTTTTTGTGCATCAATAACTACCACAAGTATAGATTTTCCACCGCTGCTGCCACCATCACAACTGTGAACATCCCCTCCACAGCCCAACATTGAGGACTTAATTCCTATAACTCTAAAGAGATAAGAATGCTGACTGCATTACTTAGGACAGGCTGGATAATGCTGCAGGAACACACCACCTCTACCTAAATCCCCACGACCTGTAGTAACTGAAGCTTACTTCTTGCTTACATGACATGTTCTACCTCGGTCAGGAGGTCTTTCCATCACAGCCCCTCATCACGGGACCAGACTGTGTAGGCTCTCTCTTGGCCTGTGCTTCAACCAATGTAGGGGGAAGGGGGTGAAGCAAATCACATGGCGACTCTTAAAGCTTCATCTGGGAAGTGATACATGTGACCTTTGCCACATTTCATGGCAAGCCACTTTCATGGTCATGCCTAGACTTAAAGGAGGCAAGAAAGTACAACTGTACTGAGTATCCCCAAGGAAGGCCATCAGGATATCTGTGAGCCTCCCTAATGACCACAGGAGTCTCACAAAGGCTTGAAAGAAACACACACACACGCAGACACACACACACACACACCCTCCCCCATACCAGAGCACATAAAGACTATCATTTGATTCCTAAGGCACACAGATCCTATCTTCTTCTTTCTTACATTCCTAGCGCCCGGTGCAGGGAACTCAATGTCTCCTTGACAAAAGAAATAACAGAGCAGTGGGGCCAAGTGTCTCTGATAGGTCTCACTTCTTAGCACCCCAGGGTTAATATGGCAGGTTAAGCTGGAAATTTCTTTCTGCTTTTAAAAACAGTGATAACAACAGGCTGGGTGTGGTGGCTCAGGCCTATAATCCCACACTCTGGGAGGCCGAGGCTAGCAGATCGGAGGCCTCGAGTTTGAGACCAGCCTGGCAAAACCTCTTCTCTACTAAAAATACAAAAATTAGCTGGGCATGGTGTAGCACACCTGTAGTCCCAGCTACTTGGGAGGTGGAGGCAGGAAAATTGCTTGAACCCAAGAGGCAGAGGTTGCGGTGAGCTGAGATCATGCCACTGCACTCCAGCTTGGGTGACAGAGCAAGACTCTGTCTCAAAACAGAAACATAAAGAAAAAAAAAATGGAAAAAATGAATGGACAACATCATCTGTGTTCTTTAAGTACATCTCTGGTTCTCTATAGGACAGTGAAGGAGTGTTTAGTCTCTAGTAAACTTATTGAGACAGAAATTCATAAAGATACATGGAAGAGTTTCCTTGCTAGTTACTTAAAAGAAACCAAGAGAATATTTTATCACTCACCTACCCCTTAACACAAATGCAAACTTTTTTTCCCATTAAGCACTCAGGGACAGAGTATTCCATTTTAACTCAAATAAGTCTCTCTTCACTTAGTACATATGAAACAGCAAAAGAGTATCTGTATAAATCTTTGCTTTCCCAAGAAATAGTCCAAAAAAAATATGTTATCTTAGAGAGAAGCTAGAAGGTCAAATGGGAAAAGAGACACAGAAGAAGAACCTTATTTTCTCCAGCTCAGAAATACTTCTCTACCATTCCTTCTCTGGTACATTAACCTCGCCCTACACCCTGAACTTTTAATGAGGAAGAGTGAAAGAAATTTATTGGTGGGAGACTTAGGAGGCTTTTAGTAATGTTAGAATAGTGCTTACTGTTTACTAGATACATGGAGAGACTTAAATAAAAAATTCATGCCAACAGTATCTGTACAAGCAACCAGTTGTTCTTATTTATTCCAACAGACATGGTCACATAGAACTCCAAGCTCTATTATCCAGGTTCAGACGGCCACTCTGGCAACAACTGCATAGGGTTTGAAGCACTTCAGGTCCCAGAACAAGCCCTTCGTTTCACAGAGAAGTGCTGAAGATAGTTTATTCCAGTAAGAACTCAAAATTCTACCCAAAAGCTATCACCAGGGTGAAAAACAAACAAACAAACAAACAAAAAAAACAAAAAAAAACACCTCACCAATCTTTCAGGCTCAGCTCCTAAATTAAACTTTCTTTCTCCCTCTCATGCCCAAGACTAACCAGAACCCACCATCTCTGTCATCAATGACTGACTCCATCACATGAAACAGGACCAGAGGCTGATAATCCCAGTTTAGCAGAGTCTCTCCATGGTAAACTTTGAGAGAATTCATATCCTCCCATCCTAGAGTGACTTTGTATACATCTCATTTGAAAGGTGTGTGAGCACTCTTTTTTGTTATTTTTACTTTCTGATCAATACCAGTAAATGCCTGAGAACTGTATAATTATGAGAAAGCAGCTCTAAAGAATACTAGCTTTCATGTATTGAAAGGGACTAGCGCAAAGGCAGCAACTACAGTAGCAACTGACATTCATGAGTGTTTTCTAAAGCACTGGGTTTTATGCCACAAGCTTCATCATCTCACTTAAACCTTAAAATAACCCTATGACATGTGCTTAGTAATTTCATTCCAAAGAGTGCAGTATGGAAAGAAGTTGGGAGAAGGCAAGTTTGCAGTGAAGAGACTTGGCACTATGACCTCAGCCAGGTGATCAAGGTCAACATCTATAGTGATAGGTCATGGTGATCATAGGTACTCTTGATATGATGGTGGAGAATGGTGCTTCACCTCTGTGGTCTTCCTCTCAAAAACCCATAACCAAGTCCAATCATGAGATAAATCCCAATCGAAGGACGTTCTACAAAATATCTGACCAGCACTCCTCAAAACTGTTAAGCTCATTAAAACAAGGAAAGGCTGAAAAAAACCTAATAGTTCAGAGCAATCTAAAGAGACATGACTACTAAATGCAGTGTGGTATCCAGTATGACCCTGGAACAGAAAAAGGACGTTAGAGAAGAGCTAGTGAAATATAAAGATCAAAAAAAAAAAAAAAAAAAAAAACTCCAAACTGTGGAGTTATTTAATAGGAAAGTCCCAATGTTGAATTTTTAGTTTTGACAAGCATACATAATAAGATAACAATAAAAGAAACCAGGCAAGTGATGTAAGACTACATTCTTCCTATTTTTGCTACATATCTGTAAATCTAAAACTACTTAAAAATTAAAAGTTTATTTAAAAAAAAAAAAAAAACTCTGAGGATGATTCTCTTATCTCCATTCTAGAGATGAAAAGTTATAGGTTCAAAAAGTAACTTATCAATGTTATAATACAGAGCAAAAGAACCCTTCAGATATGCCTACTTCGCATTTAAGCAATCAATGGAATAGGGCTGTGGGATAGGCCCTTGCATAAGATTTATAAAAACTACTTAATGCCAGATACATGCTGAGGAAATTAAACTGAAAGAATGTATTTCACTTACATTCCTCGTAACGATATACTTTTATTTTAGCATATACTCTTAAGCAAAGGGGCCATAACATACTTTCTAAATATTTCAGTTTTATTTTCCATCACAAAGTTCAATTACTCAGTCAATGCTATGTGATGATCACATTTAAACAAAATTAGCTTAGGATTTTGCCAAAATGTTGACACTTTAACATTCCCCAAGAGAAGGCGGAATCAGCCAATAGACCTTTCACCCTATAATGTCCTATCTTTTAGCTCCTCTTACTTGTGATACCCACATTTTCTCTTCTGATACACTAACTGGATATTTTGATGCTGGTGAACTCAACCTCCTGCCATAACACAGGATCAGTGGGTTATAAGTTAGAGTGCCCTTCAAAAGAGAATGACTACATCAGTCTAAAGAAAGCCTAGCTTATACTCTGAGTTTCTTCAGATCCTGAGACATAGAAGATCAGCTGTAGCTGCTCTAGAAATCTGAAGACAACTAAATGCCCTCTGAAATATAAATTCTAACAGTGTTATCTACCAAACCAGTGTTTCCCACAGTGTGAAGCCAGCCTCTCTGGGAAAACTCCAATATCCTCCCAGGAAGGCTCACGCAGTCCAAGACATATTCTTTTTTTCCTTGGGACTTGCCAAAATCAGACAGTAGGATTCAACAAATATTTCTAAATACTGTACTTAATATATTGTTCCCTGTGAGAATATAAAGTGGAAGTGATCCAACAAGTAAGAAAACAGGCTGCCTTCTGTGTGTGATTAGATTAGCCTGCCTAAAGACATGTTTTTCTCAATCTTGTTCTATTTACAAGTCTTTTTTTTTTTTTTTTTTT
>NW_012106030.1:4026913-4062338 GCF_000951045.1 Mandrillus leucophaeus | reverse complement strand
AAAAAAAAAAAAAACTCTGAGGATGATTCTCTTATCTCCATTCTAGAGATGAAAAGTTATAGGTTCAAAAAGTAACTTATCAATGTTATAATACAGAGCAAAAGAACCCTTCAGATATGCCTACTTCGCATTTAAGCAATCAATGGAATAGGGCTGTGGGATAGGCCCTTGCATAAGATTTATAAAAACTACTTAATGCCAGATACATGCTGAGGAAATTAAACTGAAAGAATGTATTTCACTTACATTCCTCGTAACGATATACTTTTATTTTAGCATATACTCTTAAGCAAAGGGGCCATAACATACTTTCTAAATATTTCAGTTTTATTTTCCATCACAAAGTTCAATTACTCAGTCAATGCTATGTGATGATCACATTTAAACAAAATTAGCTTAGGATTTTGCCAAAATGTTGACACTTTAACATTCCCCAAGAGAAGGCGGAATCAGCCAATAGACCTTTCACCCTATAATGTCCTATCTTTTAGCTCCTCTTACTTGTGATACCCACATTTTCTCTTCTGATACACTAACTGGATATTTTGATGCTGGTGAACTCAACCTCCTGCCATAACACAGGATCAGTGGGTTATAAGTTAGAGTGCCCTTCAAAAGAGAATGACTACATCAGTCTAAAGAAAGCCTAGCTTATACTCTGAGTTTCTTCAGATCCTGAGACATAGAAGATCAGCTGTAGCTGCTCTAGAAATCTGAAGACAACTAAATGCCCTCTGAAATATAAATTCTAACAGTGTTATCTACCAAACCAGTGTTTCCCACAGTGTGAAGCCAGCCTCTCTGGGAAAACTCCAATATCCTCCCAGGAAGGCTCACGCAGTCCAAGACATATTCTTTTTTTCCTTGGGACTTGCCAAAATCAGACAGTAGGATTCAACAAATATTTCTAAATACTGTACTTAATATATTGTTCCCTGTGAGAATATAAAGTGGAAGTGATCCAACAAGTAAGAAAACAGGCTGCCTTCTGTGTGTGATTAGATTAGCCTGCCTAAAGACATGTTTTTCTCAATCTTGTTCTATTTACAAGTCTTTTTTTTTTTTTTTTTTTAAAGGGCAAGTGATTTCTCGAATTATTGATTTTACTACTCAGGGTTTGTCTCAGGAAGAGCTAAATCTCTTTTTCTTCCCTTTGCACTTCAAACTATCCCAAGGCAATTCATTAAAGGCACCATGTCTGTTTTAACAAGAGGATAGGATGGAGAGAAGAAGGGGGAAGTGAAAATGACAATTTTCTCACAAAATCATAACAAAAGGGCAATAGAATAACCAATGGGCTAACTCTCCTGATTCAATGGACAATGGACATAGAGCCAAATCCAAAGTTTAACTTCTTCCCTTCACCAATCAATAGGAAAGAAAGAACCAAGTTCAAGAATCCATAATCATCCCCCCACACAGGCAGGCAGAAGGCACAGACAAGCACACAAGCACACACATGAAAAGCAACTTTGACACATTGGCACTGACCCAAAACAAACCCTTCCTCTCAAGAATCTTTGCTATTTTTATAACTTATGAATAACGTTTTCAGAGTTTTAAAACTCAAAAAAATCCCTTTACTTTGGAGCCCTTGATGGTTCAGGCTGGAATTTTTTTTCTAATCTCACACCAGCAGAAGAAGTCATGTTAAGAGGTCATTTAAAGGATTAAACTTCTAAGATCATTTTCATGAGAAAGAGACTGGACATCAGGAGAAGACTTGTCCTTTGGGTAGATTCTTAGGGACTCAGAGAAGCATTTAAACTCCTCAGTGAATATCTCCACATCAGCCTGAATCCTGACCCTCTTCCAGTCAGACATCCCAAATCTAAACCTCCTATTTATAGCCTCAGAGTCTCAACATTCCAGGCAAGTGGACACTAAAGTCATCACACTCAATCTCCCCACCCCTGCAAATCCTGTCCTAACTTCCCAAAGGACACCTGCAGAACATTAAACCAAGATTAAGCATCAAAGCCAAAACCTCACAAAATATGGAAAAGTCAGATTTTTCAAAGCATTTGCAAATAAGCTTTCTAATGTCCTTTAAAGTTTTTCATTAATGATAACAAGTCTTCTCAATTTTTGCTTTTGACTTTCCAGACAATTCATGGTGTCAACTATCTACAGTACAGAAAAAGTTTCACACATTTAATATGTGAAACAGCATAAAGCAGATAAAACACATATGTAAAAATATGAAGCAAAATGTCAGTCTGACATCATAATTTTTTTTTTTTTTTGAGATGGAGTTTCACTCTTGTCACCCGGCTGGAGTGCAATGGCACAATATCGGCTCATTGCAACCTCCTCCTCCTGGGTTCAAGCAATTCTCCTGCCTCAGCCTCCTGAGTAGCTGGGATTACAGGCGCCCACCACCACACCCACCTAATTTTTGTATTTTTAGTAGAGACAGGATTTCACCATGTTGGTCACACTGGTTTGGAACTCTTGACCTCAGGTGATCCACCTGCCTCAGCCTTCCAAAGTGCTGAGATTACAGGCATGAACCACCATGCTAGGCTGTGACATCATAATTTTTACATGCCCATATTACTTTCATATTCATATTACTGACTCTCTACTGGTAAAGCTACATTGATGCAGAATATCAAACAAAACGGATTCAGCAATTCATGTGAAAAGTACATAGCAACGTGACCAGAGTCTTGTCCAGTACCCGGCACGTAGAGGCATACAAATATTTGTGGAACTAATTAATCAATCACTAGTCTTTAATACTTTCTGCTAAGTCATCGTCTAGGAAAAAAAGAAGAAAAGAAAAGAAAAGAAAGAAACCCCTCTCCTTTCCTCGTCTTCACAAATATCTCTAGGTAACTTATGAGTATACTCCCAAATGCTATTTCCATGTTTGCCATTTTCTGTATTTAATGTGCAGGTAATACACTTGAATGTTAGAAAATTAAAATAACAGATAGGCAAGATACAGCCATTTAATTATTCTCTAATCACACAGGTTTATATAAATCTCACAAACTATAATATATCTGCACATACTGAACGCATGAAACACTGACTTGTTAGTTTTTTTAAAAAACAGGGTCTTAGAGAAATCTACACCACTGCTTAATGCCTCAAGTGGCATTTTATTGCATATTTCTACTACAGTTTATTTGACCACTGTAATATTGTTTAGACATTTCTAGCAAAAAAAGTAAGTTTGCAATCAAGCATTCTTGTAGCTAAATTTTTTACACATTTGATCACTGTCTGAGAAAAAATTTGCCTAGAAGCTGAACTGCTGAAACTCTGAGTAAGAATATTTTGTGGCTTCTGATTTTACATATCATGAAATCATCTTCAGAGAGTATATAAAAAATTTTCCCCAAAATAGCATGTTTTTTTCCTTACCCATACTAATACTGGTTTTTACCATTATTCTCCAACTGAATCAGTTTAGCAGTTTAAAAGTATGTCTTGTTTTACTTTACATTGTTTAAAGAAAGGGTGATTGTTTCACATATTTAAATGTAAATAATATGTATGATATTTTGAAGTGTCAGCTCAAAGTAGACACTCATAACCAATAGCAGGTACTAGAAGCCTTGAGAGACTGGCCACTTTTTACAAAGCACAATCTATATTGAAGTCTTGGTATTAACTGCGTCTGTATTTTTAAAATTAAGATTGCTCAAAACTTTTGTGAAAATTTTCTAAACCTCAATACATATCAAGATGGTTCAACAGGATGAGATACACATTTTTTTACTAGCCCCTTCACCTTATCAGTAGATACTTTAAAATGTCTAGATATTCACATTCTCTCTTTATCTCATGGCCCACTTGAGTTTCGCTTTAAATTGGTGCCTGTGTTGATGTATGCACACACATATTTACATATACATATATGTGTGTACACATATATCTGCTCTACATATGCAAACTCCACCTCCCGGTTTCAGGCGATTCTCCTGCCTTAGCCTCCTGAGTAGCTGGGATTACAGGTGTGTACCACCACACCCAGCTAATTTTTGTATTTTTAGTAGGGACAGGGTTTCTCCACATTGGCTAGGCTGGTCTCAAACTCCTGACCTCAGGTGATCTGCCTGCTTCAGCCTCCTAAAGTGCTAGGATTACAGGCATGAGCCACTGCGCCCAGCCTTGTGTGGTTTTTTAAAACCACTGCATACATAAATATTTGATATATGTTGATAGATACGTATACACACATATGCATACATACAGAGATTCAAGACCTTACATTTTCCCCCTTAGGCTTAGCAAATCAATTAATACTAATGTTTTCTTGCTTACTATTTTATCTTATTTCATTTATTTATTTATTTTTGAGACAGTCTCGCTCTGTTGCCCAGGCTGGAGTGCAGTAGCACAACCATGGCTCACTGCATTTTCGACCTCCCGAGCTTAAAGGATCCTTCCATCTCTGCCTCCAAGTAGCTGGGAGAAGAGGGGAGATACCACCACACACAGTGAATTTAAAAAAAACTTCTTTTAGAGATGGTGTCTCCCTATGTTGCCCAGGCTGATCTCGAACTCCTGGGATCAAACAATCTTCCTGCTTCAGCCTCTCAAAGAGCTGGTATTATAGACCTGAGCCACCACACCCAGCCTCTTGTTTACTATTTTAAAGGAGTAATCCCAGGGGTATTCTCACTGCAAGACACCACCGAAAGAAAATAAAACACTATTTCTCCCAGATTCTTCTACTCGCCATAAAACAAGTGAGTAAACAGCAAAGAAGCCTACTTCAGAACTATCTGACCTGCTCACCCCACTGAGCTGCCAAGAGCTGCACCCGCTGTGTCCCACAAGCATGACAGGCTCAGCTCTGCAGGGAGCGGGCACAGCCCCACACAGTCATCGTAACCGACATCTGTGGGCAAGACGCCGAGGTACACCTCAATCACGTGTGCCTGTCACAGAGCACTCGCTCACGCACCTGCTTCAACCGTGTGAGCTCAGCCTGTGGGTTTTCCTTGATTGATGTTGGTGTAACTGCTTCACGCTCTCCGTGGGTGAAGGGAAGTGGGCTCTGCTCAGAGCAGTTTGTGGTGCTTCGCACTTCCACTTGACATTACACAAGGAATAGCAAGTTACAGAGGTAGGCACACGCCTGCAGGCTCTCCACACCCTCACTGACGGATGGAGAAGGCATCGAACCTTAAAATAAAACAACAATGAAATAGGGGCTTTGAGAACCAGGAAACAAGCAGGCGAAGGAAGCATCTGTCTCTTTCACTCCGAGCCAACCCCAGATGAGTCACATGCGTGCGTGCGCGCACACACACGCACACACGCCATGCCCACCAGAGGACCACTGATTTCACCACCTCTAGGCCTTCTTAGAGGCTTTTCATGTTTCCTGACTAAGCAAATTTGTTCTTTGTCCAAACTATTACAATATTCATGAAATCATTCTGATCTAGAAAAAAAGAGAAATAAATGACTATTTGAGCAAATTTCACAACTTTCAACAAGGTTCAATCTACCCTAACTAAGAACAGGTTTCAATAAATCGTGCCCATGTGTATAACTTTTCAACTTTTTTATATTCATTTCTTATTTTCAAAGTAAATATTCAAGTCAGTTAAGTTAAAACACCTGATTTTGGATCTTTGGAACCCGACAACTGCCATACAAGTTCCCAGGTGAGTGATCTGAAAACACGCCATGGTCTTCAGTCACCCCCACACTTGGCTCTCCTTTTCATTGCCTCTACCCCTCTACTAAGAGATTTGAGGCAATAACTACAATATCAGAAAACTTACTTTCTTATTAAGAAAGCCTGATTATAAGAAAAATCAAAGCAGAAAATATCTGCATGTGTTAGAAAAGCATATGCAAAAGGAAAAAATCCACCAATCGGATGCCCAAACTTGTGTGGTTTTTAAAAAATTTTTATTTATTTATTTATTTTTGAGACAGAGCCTCACTCTGTTGCCCAGGCTGGAGTACAGTGGCACCATCTCAGGTCACTGCAAACACCATCTCCTGGGTTCCAGCAATTCTCCTGCCTTAGCCTCCTGAGTAGCTGGGATTACAGGCGTGTGCCACCACACCCAGCTAATTTTTGCATTTTCAGTAGGGACAGGGTTTCCCCACATTGGCCACACTGGTCTCAAACTCCTGACCTCAGGTGATCCACCTGCCTCAGCCTCCTAAAGTGCTGGGATTACAGGCGTGAGCCACTGCGCCCAGCCTTGTGTGGTTTTTTAAAACCACTCCATACATCTCGTTGGTGGACCTACAGAAGTTCTATCAAAAATGTAACTGTTGCTTTCATTTGAGCTATGTGAAACTGTCTTTTTTTAACCCTTGAAATACTGACAATTTCAAGGGATTCACCTAAATATTTTCTCAGACTTACACATGCCACAATACTTTCGGTGATCAGGACAAAAGGTTTACAAAGGACAGGGAATCTTCATTCTCTGCATCCTCTCCTTTTCATCTACATTCTTTCCTCTTTTATTATTCACCGCCTTCACTCAAGTGGGCAGGAGCAGATGGAGGAAGGAACGGGAAGGGACCCTGAGCAATCACCTAGAACAGGACCTGGATTTCAGCCCAATTTTAGGTTCTAGAGGTAGTCCTATTCCTCTATTTACAAAAATGTCAAAAAACAAACAAACAAACAAACAAAAACCTAGGGCTCTGAAAACAGTATTTTATCTTCTCACATCTTCCCTTTCAGGGTCTTCTGCTCTCATGTTGAGGTTCACTCACTCAGGGTGGGCTTAAGATCACATTTGAAACGTAACTGGTTACCTACAAACCTGGTTGGATTTTTGGACTCCATAACTGATCTAATCACAAGTCGCTTTTCACCTTTAACATCTATTGTCTCCTACTGGTCCCTGAGCTGCCTTAACATTTTCTGGCCACCTTGCCTTCTTCTAGAAAGCATTTTATTGAAAGATGCAAGTTTCCCAGTCACTTTCAGAAGCAGAAGAAGAAACTACTATACTGGTATCCCTTACCATTTTGAGACAAGACTATGCATTTAAATGAAATATCCACATCTAAAGGAAACCCATCTATGCAGGAAGTATAAAAATAGGGGGGGAGAACCTATATTTCTGAACCATGACTATAATAACCAGGTAGTCCCTGCCCCCAGCTGGTGTGGCATCAAAAGATGTACTGAAACTTTCTGATAGATGTCAAAAATCAGACATTAGAGAAATGATGCCAACTGAATGCAATACTGTAGGGGAAACATCCTTAAAAGTTTTAAAGAATCTGTGTGCACAAAATGCTGACAAACCTTCAACGCAGCATTGCAAGCCTAACAAAAGCTACATTCCATGCCCACCTCTAAGGAAATCAATTGATTTCTATAGGGCTTTCATTTCTTTACCTTTCCTTCCATGAGGATTCAGCACATGTTCCATATACAGGATTACTGTCAGTCTGATTTTGAATGTGATTGGGGTGGGGTGTGGGGCAGAAACTTCAGGAAGGTAGATGCAAAACTACAAAGCCTTGACCCCGTCAAAAGGAAACTAAGAGTCCACCTCATATGAACTAAATTACAAGATTCTTCTCTCTTCAAATTGTGCTACCCTTAAGAAATCTGTTTCTATTGGATTTTTTTCCATAGAAAAACTATATATTTTATATTGTAGAACAAAACCTGAAATATGGGAAGCCGAGGCACAAGTTTCCTCCTTTGTTCTGAGTAACAGAAGTGTTTATCAAATTTTGTAACATGCTCAATAGGACACTAAAGGATTGGTATCAACTCACCTATGATACACAGCAACTGAAAACGACAGTAACAGCAAATGTATACAGCAATCCTCCTGTGTATGTACATAGCTGTTTTAGAAACTTTAAATATGCTGTTTTGCTTAATATTCCTTCTAGCGACCATGAGAGTGCGGAGTATATTCCCATTCTACTCTGGAGGAAACTAAGGCTCAGAAAGTTTAATAATTTCCCCAATTGATAAAGCTGCCTCTGAAGCTGAGATTCTAACCCATTATTTCCCAATCCCAAGGCTTGTCTCTTTTCTCTCCTGAACTTTTCTTGCAAAGGCCAATCTGTACAGTAACAGTGGGGGTAGGGGGTGTCAATGCTAGTGAATTGGAAAGCCCCTGCCCCGCGCCCACCCAGGAGAGGTATGGAGTACTTGTTATTCAGCCACAGCTGATAATGACCATGGGAGACCAGCAAAGCCAGATTCTGGCTTCTTTGGAAAAATTGACCAAATGTTTATATAAACATTTTAAAAATATTGGCAGCAAGTCATTTAAACATACATGAGCCCATGCATGTGCATACACACACACAACTCCTTATATGAGCAAATACTACATTTTTGAAGGGTCGATTAAGCTCTCTGGTCCCCCAGTTTATGGTATCTGTCCTACCTCGCCTATTTCTCGTTTATTATATCCACCAGGAAGCCATACGATAGTCCAAAAGTTCCAATGGAGCCATTATTAAATTTATATTAGAGTTACAAGCACATTGCAAATCAAAATTATCCTCAAACCTACACCTAGTTTCAGTTGCCTGAAAAGAGCCACAAGCTTTCACAACAAAAGCATCCACTTTATCCCATGTTCAGTACCTGCAAATGAACAATAAAACACCATCATGGCCACTAAGCGGGTCTAGTCTGTGGCAGTGACAGCAGCTCTTGGGTTCAATTAGCCCATGTTTTGCCAGATCCACAAACTAGTAAACATTTCACAAAAGGTAGATCACAAAAGCGAAAAAGCACCTGCAGGAACCACTATCCCTATAACCTTTCTCGTCCCTCTTTCCCCTTCAAGTTTGATGATTTGGCAGTTCTGGAACTCTTCCGAGAGAAGTCAAGACTCACTCTGCCAGCCCCAGCTGTTCAAAGCTCAGCCCAATCTGTTCCATATAGTTGGCTGTATTCTAACAATAATGTGGCTACAGTTCACCTTCATTTGCTGCAAAGATCATTAACTATCCCTCAGAGAGATACAGTATTAAAGAAAGAGAGTGCTCGAGGCATAATAAATGGAAGTTCCTGGGTAACATAGTTCAAAAGAGGTAGGATGATGCCAGCAAGGCCACCTGACAGTTCCTATAGCCAGAGAAAAGGGAAGAAAACAGGGGCAGGAAGGAGGCAAAATCAGAAAGAGAAATAAGAAAAGTCAATGTGCCTGGCAAGAGTGTATGTTCATGTGAGCAGAAAATAGAGGAAAAACAGAACATTTGAAATAAAGACACAAGGACATTTCATGTTAAGTCACAGTGGTGACATGATCCTACTTGTCTGGCAGCTCAAACATTCTATGACAGAGGTAGAAGTGAATTTGGAAGGAGAGTGAGAGCAGAGAGAATGAATTACAATCCTATACAGGAAGAATGCAGGATCCCAGACCTTTTTTAGTACCGTAAAAGATAACTGCATTAAATGAAACCTGTATTTAAATCATGCATCTGACCTCCCATTCAAAAAACTGCTGAATTGCAGTGTAGAGTAGGCGTGTTTCTTCATTCAACTCATACATTCAGTTATTAAAGTCTTGCATTAGCCTTATTTGAGTCTTTTTCTCCAACCACTCCCTCTTTTTCCCCCAATAAGCCAGCCCTGTGAAAACACCCAGTGATCAGAATGGCCACTTCATAGGAAGTTCTGCATGTTTAATATAAACACCTGGGAGTTCTTCAGTTGATAATGACAGCATCAAAGTCCGTACTTGTTGTGAGTGAGTTGTAACTGTTATATTAATCCAAACTAAATTCCAGTCAATAACGGAGAGAGAACTAGTGGCTAAATGGGAGTTCTAGTGGCAGACTTCATTGTCTTAGGATTCACTTTCTTCGGAAATTCACAGGGTAATATTACAAAACAAACAAACAACCAACAAAAACAAAGCTCCATACGTGACATCTTTACTATTTTCTTTACCTTCTTTTCCTTTGTTGAATCAATCCCTAGAACAATGGTTTTCAACTAGGGGCAAATTTCTCCCCCACAGAACATTTCTGGTTGCCACAGCTGGGGAGAGGAATTATGCTACTGGTATCTACTGGGTAGAGGCCAGGGGTGCTACCATATATTCTGCAATGCACTGGACAGCTTCTCACCATACTGAATGATACAGCCCCAAATGCCAGGGAACAGAGGTTGAGAAGCCCTACTGAGAGTCATTTCAGGTATCAAACTTCCTTTTTTGATATACAATATAGATTTTAGGAGTGGTAGAATGGGAGCTGTTTGTTTTGTTTTGAGCACGGCTCACTGCAGCCTCAACCTCCCTGGGCTCAAGCAATTCTCTCACCTCAGCCTCCTGAGTAGCTGAGACTACAGGTACATGCCACCATGCCTGGCGAATTTCTGTATTTTTTCTAGAGATAGGGTTTTACCATGGTGGTCAGCCTGCTCTCAAACTCCTGGGCTCAAGCCATCCTCCTGCCTCAGTGCTGAGATTACAGGCTTGAGCCACCATGTCTGGCTGGAAGCATTTTTAAGTAACATTCTGTTATCATTAAAATACTTTCTCTCCACAAGGTAATAACACTTAACATAAAAGGAAAGGAAGGCAGGCAGCAGAAATTTAAAATGAACTTAAAATCACTATGGAACCCTGGTAAATCCCAATATAGCACCAAACTTTGCACAAGCCTTCAACCAGTGATTTAATTATTAAAATGCTTCCCATTGCCAAAAAAAAAAAAATCCACTATAGTCCGATTCAATTTACCTAGGAGGATGCTTCAGAATATATCCACCCAAGACTGTGATGTGAAATTTGTATTTATAAAGAAGAAACACAGCCTTGGCCTCCTTTTATGAAGACACGCCCACAGGCACACCCACTCATACCAAAACCAGAGGACTCTATGTTCAATTAAATTGGCTCTATGTGGCCAGGGACGGTGGCTCACGCCTGTAATCCCAGCACTTTGGGAGGCTGAGGCGGGCGGATCAAGAGGTCAGGAAATCGAGACCACGGTGAAACCCCATCTCTATTAAAAATACAAAAAAAATTAGCCGGGCGCGGTGGCCGGCGCCTGTAGTCCCAGCTACTCCAGAGCCTGAGGCAGGAGAATGGCGTGAACCCGGGAGGCGGAGCTTGTGGTGAGCCGAGATCGCGCCACTGCACTCCAGCCTGGGCAAACAGAGTGAGACTCCGTCTCAAAAAATAATAATAATAAAATAAATAAATAAATAATAAATTGGTTCTATGTAAAAAGTCTCTAGGTAACACTTAAATTGGCATGAAACAAAATAATTCATCTGAGGTAGGGAAAGGGGAAGAGTTAGAAACGTCTTCCTGAAGGAAGACAGACAATTCCCCCAGCCACACCTGGAAACTCAAGAGCAGCCTTTGATGTAGTCATCTGTCTTCAGCCCAAAAGCTCTAGGGAGTTGACCTAACATTTACATGGCTTGGTAAAAAATAATTTGCTCTGAGGTAATTTAGTGTAAGCTCAGGTCATGGCCTGAACTTGCCAAATAAACAGAACCGCCCGGGATTCTTTCCAGTGGCGCTAGCCTCCAGACTGATGAGCTTGCTCACCTGGCTGGCTCCCTTCTTCCCATTGATCCTCACTCATTTCCTCTGGGTTTTCCATGCGTGTGGCAGGCTTCGGGCAGGGCTACATGCTCGGGCTCTTTGGCTTTGCTGGATTCCTCTTGGCAGTCACACTTGGACTCCACGGCTCCTGGGAAGGAAGAGAGAAAAAAGGAGGTGCAGTCTTGAACGGGGATAGAGCTGTGACCTCCCAGCCCAAAAAGAACATGTTTTGCCTTGCCGGGATGGGGAAACAGCTTTTGAAGTCTAGCCCAGGCCTCCCTGGTGCAGATCATCTACTAGCTATTGTTCCAGCACAGATTTCCACTCTACATAATAGAGACACAATGACAAAGGGATTCATTCACTGACTCTTTATTGAAGGCTCACTATACTCAAGGTACTGACAGCGGTGGAGAACATACTGGGGAAAGGCAGGCATGTGTCCTCAGAGTAGAAGAAAATATCCAAAAAGAAATTTTTATGTAAACAGACTTTGGGCTAAATGTTTCCTGATATGTGAATAGAATATAAAATATGAATTTGGTAACTTAATTGTTGAAACTGTCCATGTGTAATTTAGAAGAAAAACAGAGATCTAGTTTTGGTAGAATCCTAGCCACTCTCCAGATCCAATCCCAAAGCTGCTTTTGTAAACCACTGTTGGCAGAATTTCTCACCTTGGTGATAGAGATAACACCAGGTTATTAATCTGTGGTTTCAAAAAAGAGAAAAATGAGTGGCAGGAGTACTGGACCATTTTTTATTAAAACCAGGTCAATTAAGGGAACCTTTACTAGCCAATATGCTTATACCCACTGGAATGCGTTAAAAAACCAAAATCCTGTCCAATTCAATCCCAGAAGAAAAACATGCAGAGAACAGCAATATTCAGCAATGAGTACTGAAAGTATTTTCAAGTCTAGGCAGAATTCTAGAAATTACTAAATTAACCAGTGATGTTGTGTTGAACAGAACTCTCATCCTGAATATAATTATATTAAAACTTCTGACGATTTCTTCCCTCAACGTGCTATCCTCGGGTTATAGGAGGTTAGGGTAAGAAAGAAGGACATATGGATGGGACAAGGAGGAAGGGAAGAAAATACTCACAAAAAACCATATTCACAATTCAGCAGTTTTGTACAATGACAGATCATTCATGTACTATTTTTTACTCATGAAACTAAATTCATTCATTACTCAACATTTACTAGGTTTATTGAATAAATTATAGAAATGTAAATCACAAAATGAATTACATAACAAAATGTTGGTTTTTATTACATGCCAAGATTAATGTATTTTCTCCTCATGTAAATTTTCCTGGAATAAATACAAAGTTGATCATAATACTTTCAAATCATCTTCCAGTTTCCCTGAATTAGAAAACACTATGAACAATGTATTCAGGGGTGTGTGTGTGTGTGTATGTGTGTATTTTTGGCATCATGCTCATATAATGTTTTGGCACCATGTTCTTTCATCTTACAAAATCATGTTTCATCTATCATTTACTAAACAAAGTTAACAATTGGAATTAAGTTGCTTAACTATAGTAACCAGTGTTAAGGAAGTTTTATTTACTTAAAAACATATTTTTCTGAACAAATATGGTGAGCACTACAGTTCTGTGGGTTGCCTTGGAGAATGTAAATAAATGCTACCAGTTGATACCTGTCAATTACAGTCCTTATGTAGTTTGTGGCACTTGTAATTTACAATAGGAAAATCATTCATTTTCCTAATGATCATGGACAAGTCTGCTGAATTTTTTATAACGTAATTGAAGAGACAGTAAGTCAAAACATCTTCATTCTTCTCTTAGCCATCTGCAAGGTTTCTTATAGGCACAAAACATCATGTCAGGTCATTTTTATGAGTTTCCCAGGACTTATAAGTTATTTAGACATGAGTGTTTTACTGTCCTAACACAAAACTCTAAATGTGCAAATTTAAACAAACAGAGGAAGTCACCACATGGATGTACCATGCTCATGGATGATGGCCCACAAAAAAAGTTGGGAGAAGCAGTGATTTGGGCACATAGGTAGTGATCAAAGAGATATAGTCTAGTAGAATGGCAGAAAAATCAAATTTCCCCAAAAAAGTAATATGACAATGACATAGAAGCAAAATGGTAGAAAACTTTCCATTCCATTGGGTGATAGTAAGCAGCTCAGTCTTTTTCCCACTGTCTCAGTATGGTTAAAGCCTGGATACAGATGGGGCATGTTAGACTACCTATTGGCTACTATGCTCACTACCTAGGTGATGGGATCTGTACTCCAAACCTCAGCATCACACAATATTCCCATGCAACAAATCTGCACACGTACCCCCATATTTAAAATAAAAGTTTTTGAGGCCAGGCACAGTGGTTCATGCTCCCAGCACTTTGGGAGGCTGAGGCAGGTGGATTATCTGAGGTCCGGAGTTGGAGACCAGCCTAGCTGACATGGTGAAACCCCTATCTCTACTAAAAATATAAAAATTAGCTGGGCGTGGTAGTGCATGCTTGTAATCCCAGCTACTTCGGAGACTGAGGCAGGAGACTTGCTTGAACCCGGGAGGCAGAGGTTGCAGTGAGCTGAGATCGCACCACTGCACTCCAGCCTGGGCAACATAGCAAGACTCTGTCTAAAAAAAAAAAAAAAAGAAAAAAATAATAAAAATCAAGTAAAAGTTGAAAAAATAAAGAACTAAAACCTGATGTGGAAAATGCCTATATCTAACCCAAATCTATCAAGCTAACCAGAAAAAGGAAGAAGACAAAGCAGCAGCAGCAGCAGCAGCAGCCGCCGCCGCTGCCACCACCACCACCACCACTGCTGTCATCCTCTAATTTTACACAATAATAAATGAAGACTGGTGGGGGGAACCCTCAGAGGTGGTAGCATTTCCTTCTCAGGTAAGCCAAGCTGGTTACAGGGATCAGTGTTCCTAGCTGTGAGTTAATGACAGTTTTCATTCCTTTTCATACTCTAGGCATTTGAGCACCTTTTCTCTTGGGCCCTCCCTGCCCGCTTGGCCTACCCAACCTTATTATTCATCCTTTAAAAGACTTAGCTCAAATTTCTGTTCATAACCACAGGAGGAATTACTCCCTCCCTCCTCTGTGGCCTTACAGAACTTTTCATTCTGCTAGTGTAGCACTTCTCACACTGCAGGGGCTAACTGGGTACACAACAGTTTCTGCCACCAGAATCCAAATGCTTGGAGGACAGATTCAGCATCTTATCTACCTTTTATCCTCAGGGTGTAGCAGAGTGTCTGGTATATAGTAGGCGTTCAATAAATATCTGTTGAATAAGTATGTGAGTGAATGAAGAAGCATTTAAATTACCCCAAATACTAAAAGAAAAAGACCAGAATGAAAATAATCTAGTTTGTATATCTTAGCCCTCCAATCATTACACTTAAAAGAACTCTAAAGACAAGATATTTTTAAATATAAAAAAAGTATCTTCCCAAATAGAAAAAGATAAACCATCCCACGTAATTTTCACAAGGACAGTGGACATTATAAATTACAGTCATAAAACTCTAGTCCTTTGTAACTTATGTGGTATTTCCTTTAGTTCTACTCTTTCATCTTTTCCAAGATTTGTTTTTCCATCCTGAGTGCTTCAAGCTAAAGAAAAAGATGACACAGGGACACCTATGTATATAGACACAAAATCTCTCACTTTCTCCAAACATTTTGGGTCACTATGCTCAGTTAAAACATTAAATTCCTGGAAAGGTACACAGAGTTCCTAACCATTCCAAATGACTAAAATCTACTTTCTCATTATGCCTTGAGTTATACTTTACAACTACAGTCCTGAAAATTGTGGACTACTTGTAATTAATGAGAAAATATGAGAGGCTTGGAAGTAAATACACACACATAAAAATATTTTCTAAATCAACTAAAGCCAAAGTCAAGGTTCTTAGGGAGCCACCAGTTACTAACATATCAGGCTCCGAAGCAGCACTGGAGAGTGGCTGTGGAGCCAGAGGACCTGGATTGGAACCCACACTAGCTTTGGGACCTTGGCAAGTTATGAATCTTCTTGTGCCTTAACCTTTTCATCTTTAAATGAAAAAAAAATGGTGCCTTCCTCATAAGAGTATTATGCAGAGTGAAAAAATTAATGCAGGTAAGCAAATAGAAGCATATGTGGCATACATTAAGAATTTAATAATGGTTAGAGTTAATATTATAGAATCACCTTCATATGTCCTTCTCTTTTAAGTTATTTCATTAGTAGGACATTCCAGAAGATGAGAAAATACTTCTCCTGAGCCAATCTCTGCCATAAGGTCACTGTCATTTGGGGCACATGTCATAGATGGAAGTGTAACAAACCTGACCCTGGAGTATTATTTTCCAATCAGACAAGAAATCATAGTAGGCATGAGAAATAATAATTCCATTAACTACACTTACATTGGTTTTGCTAACATCCATATGAACGCACACAGAAAAAACCTTTTAGAGCCACATATAACAGAGTAATCAAGGAACATGCTATGCTGCTTATTAGCAAGATGTTCAGGCCCAGGTGACTTGCCACTCTGAGCTGGCTTCCTTATCTGTACAATGGCCATAGTCATTGTCACAATCATTGTAATTAGTCCATTCTCACACTGCTAATAAAGACATACCCAAGACTGGGTAATTTATAAAGGAAAGAAGTTTAATGGACTCACAGTTCCACATGGCTGGGGAGGCCTCATAATCACGGCAGAAGATGAAGGAAGAGCAAAGGATGTCTTACATGGCCACAGGCAAAGAGAGAATGAGAGCCAAGGGAAAGGGGAAACCCCTTATAAAACCATCAGATCTCGTGAGACTTGTTCACTACCATGAGAGCAATAGGGGGGAAACCGCCTCCTTGATTCAATTATTTCCCACTGAGTCCTTCCCACAACACATGGGAATTATGGGAGCTACAATTCACGATGAGATTTGGGTGGGGACACAGCCAAACCATATCAATCATCTTCACCATACCTAATGCTATTGGTAAACCTTAAACCTGATAGTATGTACGAAAGCACCTAATAGACAGTTCATCCATGTTACCTTTACATTTTTATTCCTCCTCATTCCTGTGTAACTTTGTGAGCTTGCTGTGACTCTCTTCGGTTTTCCAAGAGACTCTCGTTACTTTCTCTACCACCTAGATTAGATTGGGTCTAAGGGAAGAAAAAGTATACGTACACTAAAAAAAGCAAAACAACTTCTTGTTTCTGAAAAAGCCAATCAAACATTTCTAATGGATAAGTTCCCTATTTGGTAAATCAAGAAAACCTATCATAGTAAGTATGTGAAGAGGCCAAGTAAGAGCAGATAGTTACCACAAAACTACATAAAGATGACAGATTATGGAATATGCAATGTTAGGATCAAGTTTGCTGTAAAGGGAACAAATAGTGGCCTCTTTGCCTGAGTTTGGACTGAGCACACAAAGGGAAATAAAGGCACAATATGAATGCTGATTTTTCACTTTGGTAACAGATGGTGAGCAATGTCTATGAACACTGGATTTTACATCCTCCTAGATATTTCCACAGGATTAGATAAGACCAAAAAACATTATATTGAGCATAAGAGTAATCCAATAAAAATCCAATTTTATGTTCTCTCTCCTCTTCACAGCTGAACAACCTGTTAAAATTAAAGAATGGACAACTGCCTGAAAAATGTGTGTGTAGCCCTTTTTATCTGTTAAATTTAAAATAGCTTATTTGTATCCCAAATATTTAAAAGTATCATTGTGGGCCAGGCACGGTAGCTCACGCCTGTAATCCCAGCATTTTGGGAGGCCAAGGCAGGCAGATCACGAGGTCAGGAGATGGAGACCATCCTGGCCAACATGGTGAAACCCCGACTTTACTAAAAATACAAAAATTAGCCAGGCATGGTGGCGGGTGCCTATAGTCCCAGCTACTCAGGAGGCTGAGGCAGGAGAATGGCATGAACCCGAGAGGCGGAGCTTGCAGTGAGCCGAGATCACGCCACTGCACTTCAGCCTGGGTGACAGAGCGAGACTCTATCTCAAAAAAAAAGTAGCCTTGTGGTCAAAGTGTTTCGATAATAAGTAATAGGAAAAGAAGAATTCACCATCTAACTAGATGACAAGGAAAGGGAGAAATGCTTGAATTCCAAATAGCCTGTTTACGCACTGCAAATTCAAATTAGCCACCATAATTAGTTCAAGAAACAGAACTACATTTCTGACCCTGAAAGATATCACATGGTATCACAGATGAAAACAAAAGTCAGTATGTTTATACACATTTTACCCTGTAAGAGTCTAGGGTTCAGAGGCATGATGTGATTTGACAAATTTCACATTGCTAATAAATAAAGCACTGGGGTTTGAACCCAGAGTTTTCTAAATCTAGTGTCTCCCCTCCCCATCACAGAATGCCTCCTCTCAGAGTACACATCTGACAAAGGACTGGGTGTGGAGGCCATTATTGAAAAGACAGATTGGAGTCAACTAGTAGAGATGAGATCACTGGGTCTCTGCTTTTTAGCCTGCAGGCGTATGGAACCATTAAAACTGTTTATGAGGAAAATAATATGTCAAAGGGGAACAGAAATATCATCTGTGTAGACAGATAAAATTTAGGAAAAGAACTGAAAGCTTTTTCCCTCTTACAGGGATTTCTGGTCAGATAGTGATCTGTTTGATTGATAGATTCAGATACATTGTTCAGTGTAAGAGTTGTCAAGTCGCTCTTTCCAACTTTCCAAAATTTCCAGGATACATCATATTTATAATAACAATCTCTTGTATGCAGACATCATCTCCCACAAAAAAACCCCACTCTCCTATATTGTGACAATCCAAGATCAGTTTTAATGAAACCCACTAAATGCACTAAAAAAGTAAAATATAATCATACTGATACTTACAATTTTACTCTTAGAAAAAAATGCATGGTACTCCTCATCTTCTTCAATACAATCCACAAAAACATATTCATGGATAACTAAATTCCATAATATCCTCTAAAGAAATTAACTATTTCAGGTGGGAGGCAGTACTGAGGGCTAAGATACGATGAGTAAAAAACACTTCCTTGTTCCTCAATCTAAGAATTCACTTAAAAGGTATACTTGTTTATACATAGGTGGAAAGTTGAAGCACTTTTTAAAAAAAAAAGCGAGACCTAGTTACGATACAGTAATAATATGTGCTGTCCTTTGACAAGTATAAAATATAATATTCTAGCTTATGCCGATTTGGCATGTAAAAGGATAACCTAGAACACCACCATCAAAAAATACAAATGCCTAGCTAGCAATCTAGGCCAGAAAAAAATCTAAAAGAAAAAGCTGTCACATGATGTTAGCTATAAACCAGAACAAAAATGATTCACTCCAGGAATGGTGTTTATGTTGGAAAGGTATATAAGGTTATAAACAAGTTTTATTCAGTTGGTTCCATACCAATGCAAAGCTTCATGCCTTAAATGGCTTCATGTATTGCTCATCAGGAGCCAATTACAGGTCTACAAATGTGTTTATTTTAAAATGAGAACAAGGACGGTCTGGCTTATTGTTTGTTCATCTTTCTAGAAAACAAGTTTCCACGTAAATCTTTCTAAGGGAACACATCTACCTTCCAAGTATAGGTTTGTTGGCTTTCATAAGCCCCTAGATATTTTTTCCTACATTTCTTCTGAAAATACACAAACTACCAACAGAGGCCTATGTTAAAGAGAAGCAACTAAACACTTGCTGAGTTTGAGAGATCGGCATTAGAAGGACAAATATAATTCTGTCTTCAGAGAATACCTACATACATTCTGATCTGAAGATCCCATTTTTAAAGCTTCCAAAAGAAGTGAATCCAAAAGCAACAACTATTCTTGAACTCAGTTTAGAAGATTTTTTTGTTTTGTTTTGTTATAGAGTCTCCTTTCCAAAGATCGGATAAAAGACAATAAAAAGACATGTCTTGACCAGGGGTGGTGGCTCACACTTGTAATCCCAGCACTTCGGGAGGCCGAGGCAGGTGGATCACCTGAGGTCAGGAGCTCGAGACCAGTCTGGCCAACATGGTGAAACCTAGTTTCTACTAAAATTATAAAAATTAGTCAGGCGTGGTGGCGGGCGCCTGTAATCCCAGCTACTCGGGAGGCTGAGGCAGGAGAATTGCTTGAACGTGGGAGGCAAAGGCTGCAGTGAGCTGAGATCATACCACTGTACTCCAGCCTGGGCAACAGGGCAAGACTCCCTCTCAAAAAAAAAGAGACATGTTTACTTCAGTTTCTTCAGTTGCTTTCATGAGGAAACTGACCCTTACCACTCTCCTTCACAGGATGGGGGAGAACAGTCAGAGTCTAGAAAACCTATGTGCTTTGGGTATTGAGCATGTCAATGAAAATGAGCAGTCTTGAATAACATAAGATATTCTTTAGGTTACATAAGACACAGATATTATAATCCCTAATCAGACAACTGAACTATGGACAGTTCAGTCCAAAATCTTATTTTATATATAAGAATCTGAAGTACACAAACATCAAGTTACTTTACCACATTTACTCAGTTGCAAAGCCAAAAAGAGATCTCCAATCTTGACTCCTGATGAAATTTTTCATTATGTCACTGGAATGAATTTTTAAACTATGCCTACAATTTTTACCCTGACCACGAATTCACTTCTTTCTCATGGCTGGAGGTTAATAAATTGCTTTCAGAATTGATCAAGGTTTCTGATATTGCAGAGTATGTGTTCAGGGCTGGGCCAAGAGCAAGGCCTAGGAGAGATCAGGACACTGGTTGTTGTGATAGAGTGTGGCCCCTGCAGGGAGAGGTGCCATGTATAATGTACCATGGGCACACACACTAAGGAAAGGTGACTCTTCCATACTGGTTTCAACAAAAAACAGCTAAGAGAGCAATGAGAAAAAATGTAAAAGAAAACTCTTACTCTTTAATAAAGAGAATGCAAAAAAAAAAAAGGAGCAGTCGGGTGTGGTGGCTCACACCTGTAATCCCAGCACTTTGGGAGGCCAAGGCAGGTGGATCATGAGGTCAGGAATTCACGGTGATCAACCATGGTTGGCCAACATGGTGAAACCCCATATCTACCAAAAATACAAAAATTGGCTGGGTGTGGTGGTGTGCGCCTGTAATCCCAGCTACTCGGGAGGCTGAGGCAGGAGACTTGCTTGAATGTGGGAGGTGGAGGTTGCAATGAGCTGAGATTGTGCCACTGCACTCCAGCCTGGGCGACAGAACAAGATTCCATCTCAAAAAAAAAAAAAAGAGCAACACTATTAGGAAAGAATTACCTCTGCTACATTAGAACAAGGCAAGGATGATGGAAGATACAGAAAGCTTTCCCTTACCTAAGTTCCAGGCAGAACTAGATAGAACAGAAACTTGGAGCAGAGCTATTGCCAAAGCCCTGAGCTCAGGTTAAAGGAAACTGTCACTGTTCCACTTCTCCTTTGAGTTTCAGATTTGGTTTCCCAGGATGCCATTGTAAAAGAGTCCAGTAATGGGGAGAAAACAAATTCCCAGCTCCCACAACCTACAACAATTGAAACTAGTTATTTAGGATTCCCAGAAAGGATATTAAAAACAAAAAAACAAACAAACAAAAAAAACTCACTTGTTTATCCTTGCAGGTTAGTTAGGTGAATAACCTCAGTTGACTACCATGAATGAAAATAGTTAAGCAAGAAGGATACAAATAGGGATCTTGCATTTATTGTTTGTTGTTTACCAATTGCAATTTGGGGGACTTGAGGCGATTGTAGTTGATGGAAGTTAAGCAAGGAAGATGGTTGGTTTACGGCCTACTCTTGGCAATTTGGAAGTAAATGATAACCAATATTTACTCAGGCTACTAGTTGTATATGCTTTCTCCTCCTCTCTATCCGATGACACAAAGTAGTGAGCACTACATGGAGTGTGCCCCAAAATTTACAAATTGCACATGTATCGTATCTCATCTAAGACAACACCACAAGACAAAAGTATTCTTTCATCATTTGACAAATGATAAAGGGAGAATTCAGGGAGTTCCAAATTTTCCCAGTGCTCACTAGCTAATTGGAAGAGGCTGGATTGTAACATAGAGTTTCTGACACCAAATGTCCTGAGCCACGTGTACTCACTTAAGTTAATATCTTATCTCTCATTCTCCTTTCCTTTGCTCACATATAAAGAGCTGAGCAGAAGAGGTTTTTGAATGTTGGCTTTTAGGAGAATTTGTAGATTTCAACTCTCCGTTTTCTTCCTATGCCCAAATTATTATCGATAACATAGAGTTGGCATTATATGATCTTTTGGGTCTCTGGAGAGAAAAACCAATAAATAAATAAATAATCAATTTAATTCCGACAAATTGGTTGGAAATAAAACAAATATAGGCTTAGCATACATTTGGCAGGGTCGGGGAGGGGGTGGTGGGCAAGGAAATTTTAATAGTCTTAACTATCTTGGTTCTGGAGCTAAGAGCATCAAATCTCCAGTGGAAAAGTCAAACCTACTTTCCAATCAAATAATGAAGGCTTCCATGTTAACCCCTACACAAGAGATACAAAGAGAATGTATAGAGGGATCATTTTATGGATGTTATGGAAAGACAACACCTGTTCTTTGGACACTAGTGCCTTTGGTTACACCCAGGTTTTAAGGGGATGAATATACATCTTTTTGGGAGATTTAAAAAAAAAATCAGAAAATTATAATATTCTTTTGCCTCCCAAGAAAAACAATCTTTAGATAATTGGGATTTGATGAGAGTGGGGGAACTCTGCAAATCTTATGCCATTATGAGCATGCGATAATTAGCATTCAGACTGTTAAAGTTATGAAGCGATCCCTTTGCTGCGTGATTCAGAGGCCTTGGTTCCCTACTTTCAGATTAAAATGAAGACTGAAAGACTAAACTTCAACTATGTCTGAATGTCTGTGGGCTGTTTTCCCCACAACTAACAACCTTATTTAAACTCCCAACTTTTAAACTGCTAAAAGCATGGAAACATTAATAATGGCCCTCCTTCAGTAAACCTCAACTTCCCCTCCTACTTGTACTTTTGACCAATTTACTGACTTCAAAGCAAGCAACAGCATCCTGTTCAGTTACTCAGTAGGACCTCTGTATCTTCACCCAACACCTTAAACCAAAAGAACACCAAAACCCACAAAAAAAGTCATGATCTCTACACTCCTCCTAGTCGATTGAAGGCAATTATGTAACCTCAAAGTTTTTGCTTTTATTTTTTATTTTTTCAGTTGCCATGGGAAAGACTGGGCAGCTCCATCTGCACAGGGTAATTACTGTCCTCCCAAAACACACTCACTCTCTCTCACACATACACACACACACAAAACCTGCAATGATATAAAGAAAAAGTAAACATAATTTTAAACATTTTCAAAGAGGCCAAAAAGGCGTTAAACAATCAATGTATTGCTTTGCTACTGGCAGAAATAAACAAAACAGCCATTTACTGTCAGGAAAACAGCATTTTCAGAGCTGAAGTAGTAATAATAGCAATTAATATTTCCTCAGAATTTAATATTTGTCAGGTACTGTGGACTAAGTATTTTACACAGATCATCTTATATAATCTCCATAAATGTAAATCTACAATTCCCATTTTTACAGAAAATAAACGAGGTTAAGAGAGGCTGAGTCACTTGCACAGGGCTGATTAGTAGTGGAGCCAGGATTCAAACCCAGAGCCCACAGTCTTGGTGCTCTCACTGTGCCCCTCGGTGCCTGCCTGCCCACAGCCTGTGTTATCATCACAGCTCGCTTCTGGTCTGGTCTAATGACCTGTTGAAGGAACTCAAATGATCACTCATCTCATCTACTGAAACTAAGAATAATTCAAAATATTTTGGGGTGTCAAAATGCCTATGACCAGCCTGAGCTGAGAACATGCCTCTACAAAAAAAAAATAAATTTAAAAAATTAGCCAGGCACAGTACTGTATGCCTGTGGTCCCAGCTACTCAAGAAACTGAGGTGGGAGGATCACTTGAGCAGCTGGGAGATCAAGACTGCAGTGAGCCATGATTGCACTGCTGTACTCCAGCATTCCAACATGGGCGATAGAAAGAGACCCTGTCTCAAAAAAAAAAAAAGAAAAAAGAAAAAAAAATGCATTTGACCACAGGCTGCACCAGTAACAATGATCTTATTTCATTATCCACAGTACAATATAAGTATGCCTATGTAACATTCAAATACTATGGCCTTTTCCATTTTCTTAATCAGTTTCAATTTCTCAGTGTTAACTCCTTAATTTAACACTTTTCAATAAAAATGCTATCTGCTAATGTGCATTGTGACATTAATTTTGAGTTTTACAAGATTTGTGAGCGCGGGGTAAGGATAAGAGATATTCAACTCTCATCTATTTTATTTTATTTTAGTATTCCCAAGGGAAGAAATATTTTTACTTTGGCTTCTTCATGAATTTAGGTAATTACTGAGATTCTTGCCATTTTTATATGCTGGATTTGATTCCCAATGATGGAAAGTGTATACAATTCCCAAAGAAATCTATGTTAATAGTATAGAGTTCGAATATTAAAAGAGATGAGGTGCTATCAGAAGCACAGCCTTGGACCAGGCCACCAACATGAATGGGTAGATCATTTAACAAGCCAACACATGCTAATAGAATCTTCTAAAGGGCTGGACACCTATCACAAGGTCCCCCTACCCACCTTGACTCTGTTTATCAAGGGAGGAATCCCGACACCATGGAGCCCCCAGGCCTCCCTTCCTCTATCAGCACGGCATGCCCGCAGTCACAAGCTGCCTGCGAGTTTGGTAAGACTCTGGCTCCAGTCCCTTGGCCTCATCTGACCCGTCTTTCTGCCGTATCACTCATCTCCTGGAAAGGAACATGTTTCCAAGTTTCTTCCACATCAGCAGTAGGAAAGGAATTTGCAGTCTTTGAGTATTAAGTGACCTGGGTAGAAAAAAGTCTTAGAAGGGAGGTGAGACTGAGGGGTGGGGAAGTACAATGAGATACTTTCACTTTGCCAAATTCCCATCCCTTTTTGTCCGTAGGCAATGCCAGAAGAGAAAGCCAAAAGGAGGTAGGAGGGTAAGTGGAAACAGCTCCTCCTCTTCCCTTGCACTTCCTGGCTGGTTATCTGTAAACATCTCTCTACCACCCTTCCCCACGCAGGGAGCCTGGGGAGATACACACACTTGCCTAACTGCTGGAGCCTCACCATCCACATTAGCTACCTCTCTAAGTCCTTGAGAAGCAGGGCAGGCACAGTGGCCAGGGTGGGGACAGGGTGGATCCACAGAAGCCCACCTGATGACCTTTCCATTAACAACCAGAGCTCTTGGGGCTGCCTCCCAGAGATAAGTAGGGGAGGTGTCTAGAGAAAGAAGAAAATAAAAATGTTTTCTTCCTTCCTTTCCCTCAGTCATACTTTAAACCTTCCTCTGGGCACTGCAGTAAAAAGAAGCAAGGAGGTGCACCCGGCTGGAGAGCAATCTCCAGGAGGCTAGATGAGCCGTCCTGTGTGTGGGAATAAAGGCAGACCAGAACAGAAAGCAGTGAGGTTGTGTTTCCAAAATCCCAGCTCCCAGACCTGTGGTCAGAGCAGAGTCAAATGTGAACTTGCCAGTGGCTCTCTTAATACATGAGGCAAAAAGTTAATGTCTGATGGACTGGAGCCCATGCCAAACTCCAGCTCAGTTGCCTCCCCACAGGGGACTAGTTCAAAGAAATGAGATCTAGTGGTGGTGAACAAGCCAAGTAAGTTGCAGGGAGGCCCCAGCTCACAGGTCTGACTTTGGAGCCCCTCCTCTGGGCTTCCCTAATACTCTATGCACAGCTCCTCCCCAGGTACTCACAGCCACCATTCACCCTTTATTCATCTGTCCTGTCTATGAAGCAAAGTTGAGGGCTGCCCTTTTCTGGACTTTACGTGCTTGGTACTGAATACACTAGGTCTGCGCTGTCTAATACAGTGGTCACTAGACACACGTGGCTCTTGAGCCCTTGAAATGAGTTCAGTCCAAACTGAGATGTACCTCAAGTTTAAAAAGGACAGTGGATTTCACAGACTTACTATGAAAAATACAGTTAAATACCTCAATAATTTTTATATTAATTAAATATTGAAATAATATTTTGGATCTATTAGGTTAAAGTATGTTATTAAAATTAATTTCACCTAATTCTCTTCATTTTTTTTAGCATGGCTACACATGTGTCTTATATTATATGTCTATTACACAGTATTGTTCTGGGTATTCCATGAGGGAAGGAGGGAGGGAGGGAGGGAGGAAGGAAGGAAGGAAAGAAGGAAGGAAGGAGGGAGTGGGGCAGAGGGGGAAGGGAGGGAGGGAAGAAGGAATGAAGGGAGGGGGGCGGGCAGGCAGGCAGACAAGAGAGAGAAAGAAAGGAGTGGGGAGAGGGATGGAGGAAGGAACAACAAGAGAAAGAGAAAGTTGACTGGAGATCAGTATGAATGCTTTTAAATCAACATATAGTAGAAATGGTTTTAAAGAAGTGAGGTTATTTTCAGAAATAATTTTTGTATCTAGAACTACATTTCATTCTGAATCATTTACTGTGAGAAAATGCTTACTAATCACCCAGGACTCCTAAAGGATGAGAGAGCAACAGACTGTCAGCCAGGCCACATCACAGAGGCCAAACTCAATCTTCAGTCCTCTGGTAAAGACTTGGGAGAGCAAAAGGGAATTGTCACTTGGAGATAAAACAATGAATCTGGAAACCCCGCAGTTTTCCAAACTTCTCTTTATCCTAAATGTAACAGTTCCCTCAGTTCAGCTGGTTAAATATGTTCTTTGAAACTGTTTTTAAACATACACAACCTTCCACCAAACATTTAAAGAAGCCAGGCGCAGTGGCTCATGCCTGCAATCCCAGCACTTTGGGAGACTGAGGCAGGTGGATCACCTGATGTCAGGAGTTTGAGACCAGCCTGGCCAATATGATGAAACCCTGTCTCTACTAAAAAATACAAAAAATAGCTGGACGTGGTGTCGCACGCCTGTAATTCCAGCTACTTAGGAGGCTGAGGCAGGAGAATCACTTCAACCTGGGAGGCAGAGGTTGCAGTGAGCTGAGATTGCACCATTGCACTCCAGCCTGGACAAAAAGAGTGAAACTCTGTCTCAAAAAATAAAAATAAAGAATTAACACCAATCTTTCTCAAACTCTTTCAAAAAACTGAAGAAGATAAAACACTTTTCTGTCTTTTTTTTTTTTGAGACAGGGTCTTACCCTATTGCCCAGGCTGGAGTGCAGTGGTGCAATCTCTGCTCACTGCAGCTTCTGCCTCCTGGGTTCAAGTGATTCTCCTGCCTCAGTAGCTGGGACTACCGGTGCATACCACCATGCCTGGCTAATTTTTGTATTTTTAGTAGGGATGGAGTTTCACCATGTTGGTCAGGCTGGTCTTGAACTCCTGACCTCAGGTGATCAACCCATCTCGGCCTCCCAAAGTCCTGGGATTACAGGCGTGAGCCACCACACCTGGCTGGTAAGACACTTTTTAATTCATTCTGTGAGGCCAGTATTACCCTGATACCAAAGCCAGAAAAAGAAAGAAAACTACAGACTAATATCCTTTATAAACGCTGATGTAAAAATTCTCAACAAAATACTAGCCATCTGAATTCAGCAAAATATTAAAAGAATTATACACCACAAACAAATGAGATTTAGTCTTGAAATGCAAGGATGGTTTAACATAGAAAAATTGATATAATACGTAATGTTAACAGAATGAAAGACTAAAACCACATGATCATCTCAATGTGGTTGATTCAGAAAACGCACTTGGCAAAATTCAATACCCTTGCATGTTGAAGATACTCAACATACTAGAAAGAAATCTACCTCAATATAATAAAATTCATATATGAAAAAACCCATAGCCAACAACATAATGGTGAAAGACTAAAAGGATTTACTCTAAGATCAGAAATAAGGCAAGGATGCCTACTTTCACCACTTCTATTCAACATGGTACAAGAAGCTCTAGCCAGAGCAATTAGGCAAGAAAATGAAATAAAGGCCATCCAAATTGGAAAGGAAAAGTAAAACTATTTCTGTTTGCAAATGATATATGCAAAGACTCCAAAAGATGCCCCCATCCTGCACTCAAAAAATTATTAGAGCTAATAAATTAAATAAAGTAGCAGGATACAAAGCCAACATAAAAAAATAAGTTGCATTTTTATATACTAACAATGAACAATCTGAAAAGGAAATTACAAAAATGGTTCCATTTATAATGGCATCAAAAACAATGAAATACTTAGGAATTAATCAAGGAGTTAAGAGACTTATACAATAAAAACTATAAAACCTTTCTGAAAGAAATTTAAAAAGACATAAATACATAAAAATATATACCATGTTCATGAATTAGCAAATGTCATACTGATAAGATGTAAATACCACCCAAAGCAATCTGTAGATTCAACGCAATCTCTATCAAAATCCCAATGACGATTTTTGCAGAAATAGAAAAATCCATTCTAAAATCCATAGGGACTCTCAAAGGATCCTAAATAGCCAAAAACAATCTTGAAAAAGAACAAAGCTGAAGGATTCACACTTCCTGACTTCAAAACTTACTGCAAAGCTACAGTGATCAAAACATGGTGATACTAGCATAAAGAGAGAGAGATGCACCAGCAGAATAGAAAACCCAGAAATAAACCCTCACGTATAGTCAAATGACTTTTGACAAGGATGCCGAGACCACTCAATGGGAATGGGCAATGTTTTCAATAAATGGTGCCGGGAAAACGAAATGTCCACATGTGAAAGAATAAAGTTGTACTTTACATAACACCATATACAAAAATTAACTGAAAATGGAACAAAGACCTAAGCATAAGACCTAAATCTATAAATCTGTTAGAAGAAAATGGGACAAAAGCTTCATGTCATTGGATATGGCAGTTATTTCTTGGATATGATACCAAAGGCACAAGCAACAAAAGGAAAATAATACATAAATTAGACTTCATTTAATATTTTTAAATATTGTGCATCAAAAGACAACACAGTAAAACGGCCACCCACAGAATGGGAGAAGATATTTGCAAATCATATTTCTGATAAGGAATTCATATTCAGAATATATAAATAACACCTAAAAATTCAACAACACAACAAACAACCTAACTAAGAAACAGGCAAGGGAATTGAATAGATATTTCTCCAAAGAAGATATACAAATGGCCTATTATAAGCACATGAAGATATGTTCAACATCACTAATCACTAAGGAAATGCAATCAAAACTTTAAGATACCATCTCATGCCCATTTGAATGACTACTATCAAAAACTCAGAAAATAAATGTTGCTGAAAATGTGGAAGAACTGGAGCCCTTATGCACTGTTGGTTGGAATGTAAAATGGTACAGCCATTGTAGAAAACGGTATGGTAGTTGCTCAAAAAATTAGAAATACAATTACCACATAATCCAGTAGTTCCACTCCTGAGTATGTACCCAAAAGAAATGAAGCAGGGTCTTGAAGGGACATGAGTACACCCATGTTCATAGCAGCATTATTCACAAATACTAAATGTGGAAGCCACACAAGTGTCTGTCGATGGATAAATGGATAAGCAAAAATGTGGTATATATTAATATATACAATTGAATATGATTCAGCCTTAAAAAGGAATGAAATTCTGATACATGCTACAACAGGGATGATCCTTGAAGGCTAATTATGCTAAGTGAAATAAGCCAGTCACAAAAGAACAAATACTATATGATTCTACTTATATGAGATACCGAAAGTAGTCAAATTCATAGAGACAGAAAGTAGAATGGTGGTTTCCGTGGGCTGTGGTGGGAGGAGGGCA
This sequence comes from Mandrillus leucophaeus, assembly GCF_000951045.1. Lineage (NCBI taxonomy): Eukaryota > Metazoa > Chordata > Mammalia > Primates > Cercopithecidae > Mandrillus > Mandrillus leucophaeus. Next base: position 4,032,979 of record NW_012106030.1, on the reverse strand, counting down.
GGGGGAGTCAGAGTTTAATGGGTACAGAGTTTCAGTCTGGAAAGATCAAAAGTTCAAGAGATGGAGTATGGTGATGATTGCACAAAATGTGAAAGTATGTAATGTCAGCCGGGCGTGGTGGCTCACGCCTGTAATCCCAGCACTTTGGGAGGCCAAGGCGGGCACATCACGAGGTCAGGAGATCAAGACCATCGTGGCTAACACGGTGAAACTCCGTCTCTACTAAAAATACAAAAAGGTACCCAGGCATGGTGGTGGACGCCTGTAGTCCCAGCTACTCAGGAGGCTGAGGCAGGAGAATGGATGAACCCAGGAGGTGCAGCTGGCAGTGAGCCGAGATCATGCCACTGCACTCCAGCCTGGGCGACAGAACAAGACTCCAGTCTCAAAAATAATAAATAAATAAATAAATTAATTAATTAATTAATTAAAAAGTACATAATGTCACACAACCATACATGTACAAACAGTTAAGATGGTAAGTTCTGTGGCAGGTATATTTTACCACAATTTCCAAAAAAGAAAAGAAAGACAAGGAGGAGGGGGAGAGGGAGGGGGAAATGGAAGACCGGGAGAAAAGGAGGAAGGAGAGGAGAGGAGGAAAAAGGAGGAGAAAATCTGAGAAGAGTGAGAGGAAGGGGAAGAAGGTGAGGAGCCAGGGGATTAGAATGGGGGGATTAGAATGGCCTTGGGGTCATGAGAATGGGAATCCACACATGTACCTCTATGATTGCCTGGAAATGTTGACAGCGCAGGACGACTGCTCACTAAATGTCTCTATTACAACATTTTATCTTCCAATACTTGCACAACCTTTTCATTTTGCCACTTGAATTTGCAGGGAGATTCAAAAAAATAGACCGAGGGTGAGTACACAAATGAAAAAAAGACAAGGAGAATGTATGTGTACATGCTCTATTTTTTGTAAAAATTATAATTTCTTTCCATCCACCATCCATATACTTAGCCCCAACCTATCCTTACCTTGGCTAAAGTCAGGAACAACACCAAAATTAGTAATACTAAGAGCAAGCATATGCTTTCAGATGCTATAAATGTTATTTCTAAACGATCTGACAGGATAATAGTAACAATAGATATTATGTGGCAGGTATCTTGCAATCTACTTTAAAAATTACAATATTTTTACAGCAGTTTTGTATTAATGCCATTTCACAGATGAGACAACAGAGGCTAATAATTTTATCCAAGGACATAAGTAGATGAGATTTGAACCCCAGGTCTGGTAGACTGCTGGTAGTAAGGGCATATTTTGTAAATCGAGGCCATCTAAACAGGAGTAACATTGACAAATGAGAAGAAACAGAAGCGTCAGTGGAGGTAAGAGCAAACAGAAACTCACTAGCTAACCTGACTGCCAAGACATGATAACTGCACCGCACATAATGTCTGAAACCTAATGTGGGTTTGTTGTTTTTTCTTTGTTTGTTTGTTTGTTTGTTTGAGACAGAGTCTCACTCTGTAGCCCAGGCTGGAGTGCAGTAGCACGATCTCAGCTCACTGCAACCTCCGCCTCCTGGGTTCAAGCATTCTCCTGCCTTAGCCTCCCAAGTAACTGGGATTACAGGCACACACCACCATGCCCAGCTAATTTTTGTATTTTCAGTAGAGACGGGGTTTCACCATGTTGGCCAGGCTTGTCTTGAACTCCTGACCTCGTGATCCACCTGCCTCGGCCTCCCAAAGTGCTGGGATTACAGGCGTGACCCACCGCGCCTGGCCAACCTAATGTTTTAGGAGGGCTGAATGCCATGTCCCATGTCCCTTTGAAAGTCTTTTTTTTTTTTTTATCTCTAAATCTCAGCCTTATAAACAACAATCAAAAGAAAACAACTCAACCTAAGAAAGAGAAATTCTGGTTGGGCAAGAACGTTAATAATCCGCCTTCCTACAGGGTCATTTTCTCTAAGTTATATATTAAAGAAGTTACACAGGAAGAAGAAAAAATCAGAGGGTAAACAGAAAATTACTCCAGCAAATGTATTGACCTTTAATGAAGGGTAATTTCCTCAAAAGTATTTATGCTTTCTGAAGTACTACACTTTATGTAAAAGTAAAGCCGCAGTATAGAAAACATCATGAGAGAAATTGATTCTTAACAAATAGCTGTCAGGGATGGTTCACCTGAACCCACATTGTAATCCTAGATTGTAAGAGCAACTTGGTGAAATGGGACAGAAAACGCCCTCTGAAGCCGCAGACTCTGGAATCTGTTATACCCATTTCCAATCTCACCTAGAAATCCAGAAAAAAAGTCACTCTCAGACACATTACAGGATTAAAACTTTGCCTTCTTACGAGACGAACTACATGCATACTTGCCATTTGCTATGCTCTTCCATTTACAAGGTTTTTTTTTTTTTAAACAAACTTCTACATTTGACAACAAAGCGTTCTTACACACAACACTGCCCACCTGCTCATCTTTCTGTATCCATTTTTAAGTGCCTGGAAAACACAAGAAGGGGAAACAAAGGGCAAATGCCAGTCTGTGACCTCTGTCTGGACTTAGCCAAGCGTGATGTGTGAATCAGGTGTGTGGAATGGAAGTTTCCATAGCAACGAGACTGCCAGGCAGGCAGGGACTTCACACAGGCTTTCTACCAAGGTAATAGAAACAATGAGGCCACCTGAGGGACCTCAGCAAAGAGGGAGGCGGCAAAGTTCAGAGATCTCCAGCGACGGCAAGGACCTGGGTCTGCACTGACTTATTCCACACCCCCACCGCCCTGCTTTTGATTCTGTCCCGCCAGCTCCTTGAGATAATCTCTCATCTCTCTTTTTGGAAGGGAAGGGAGGGATAAATTAGAGAAGTCTCTAAAGAGAATTCCTTATGAGAAAAATGTAGAGGGGTCTACAAGAGAAGAGTTTTCTTTAAGTAGAAAAAAAGCAGCTCTGCGAGTCCAAACGTTCAGCCACATTGACAAATATCTGCCTGACAGAAGCACTTAACATTTTCTCTCAGCTTCTTTGATTTACCTTGCAATGTGCTCTTTGAGAACCCAGACCATAATGAAAAGATCCTGAGCTATAGTTTGTGTTTTATGGATGTTTAAAATTATATTTGCTATAGATAGATACTTTAAAATTATTCTAAACTTGTAGAAACATACATATTTTTTAAAGAGTTGGCTTTTTTAGTCCCATGACTTGGAGATAAAGTACACAATTTTAATGAAATCAAGGTTTATCTTGGTTAGCTAACTGAAAGAAGGTAATCTGAACACTAGAGCTATGCTGATATTATGGCTTCTGAAGCCATTTGCCTGACTTGAGACACGCAGATGTTAAAAAGACCCAGAACAAGGCTTCTGCATTTAGAACTAAATCATGGAAGACAGCAAACTCTGCTTCTCCCTTCTCCACCATTTTTAGGTTTGCTCTGGAAGAGGCCTTTGGATTCTTCCAGAACACTACTGCAGAGACTGAAGAAGAGAGAAGCACCTTACTCTATCGCACCTTATGCCATCAGCTAATGTCTCTACTGTAACAGATTGCAACAACTGTTGCAACAGTGAGCCTATCCTTCCCACTGCACCAGAGGAATTCTTCTAGGCTGCAGATTTGATCAAGTCACTCTCAGGCTCCCAGCCTTTCGAACGGTTCCTCACTGTGCTCTGGGCAGTGAAGATCTCTTAACCATGGCTTCCACAACCACACACGATCTGGCCTCAGCAGATTTAAGCTAAGGTGTCCTTAGCTTCATCCTGCAAACTTCCCCAACTTGCACTTCAGATTCCAGGCAAATTCAACTACTTTTAATTCCCCAAATATACCATTCCTCTCTCTGGCCTCTCACCTTTTATGTTACTGATTTCTGTAAAGAACATTCAAATCTTTCCCAGTATCTCAGCTCTGATATCACTTCCTCTAGGAAGCTGTAGCCCCTGGCACAATTTCACCCTTAAAGTCCTTCCTAGGGGCAGCCAACGCACACCGGGCATCACCCTACAGCCCTTACCACGTGAGACTGTAACTCTAACTGCTGGCTTTGCCTTTCTGATCCCCATCCAACTGGAACGGGGAGCAAGAAAAGGGCCTTGTTTACCTCTGTCTGAACTTGGGACCCAGTGCTTAGTAGATGGTCAGGCAAGATTTACCAAAAATGAATGAATGAGTGAATGAATGAATGAACAGAAGAGCAGGCAAATGGTCTCTGACCACAAACAGCGCTGACCACATCTGGGCCAGAGTCTCACAGGCCAGTTCTGCTGCTTACCAGTTTTGTGGCTTCAGGAAAGTTCCTTAGCCTCAGAGAACCTCAGATTCCTACTTGTAAATTGGTATAACAGCACTGTCCAAGATTATCACATGCATCAAATGAGGTAGTGTTTGAAAAATTCTTTGAGGAAAAAAAAAAAATTTTTTTTTTTTTATGAGACAGAGTCTCACTCTGTCACCCAAGCTAGACTGCAGTGGTGTGATCTTGGCTCACTGCAACCTCAGCCTCCCGGGTTCAAGTGGTTCTCCTGCCTCAGCCTCCCAAGTAGCTGGGACTATAGGTGTGCACCACCATGTCCAGCTATTTTTTGTATTTTTAGTAGAGAAGGGGTTTCGTCATGTTGGCCAGACTGGTCTCGAACTCCTGGCCTCAAGTGATCCGCCCACCTCAGGATTACAGGCATGAGTCACTGCATCCGGCCACTCTTTGAGAAAATTGTAATAAGTCTCTACATAGTAGCTCTTCCCAGTGGGAGGTTAAACAGGAGGGAGAAGAAAGAAGCTGGCATGGCTACCACAGTCAATAGGCCATGCATAGCACCTATTGACTTCCTTCTGAGAAGGAACTATGTCCTCCTCTTGCTCAGCTAGACATCCTTGTTATATACCATTTCCCATGTATATACCCCATTCATTTCTACCAGGCATTATTACTAATAATAATGGTTTTGGGGCTTTTGTTTACTCTCACTCCAATTGTTAAGTGCCCTCTCTTTCCTCATGCCCCATCTAGATCCTACCCATCCTCCCATATCTATAATAAATCTCCTCTGTATCTATAAAGCTGTCCTTGAGTCAATCAGCTCATACGCATCTGTCTCCTTCTGATCTCCTAGTGCATTAGGGCCCATATTTCACTATTCCACACTTTATTCTTTAAATATTTCACACACATATTCAGTACCAGCTCCCCTTTCCTAAAGGTGGGAGGATCTCACACAATCAGAGGAGCCAAGTCTAGAGAACTCGACCATGGGTAGTCTGGGTTATAAAGCATGGAGATTTGGCAGAGAAGGTGAGGGGCAAGAAATGTATAAGTCAGCAAATAACATTGATGAAGCCACCAAGAAAAACAAAAATATACAACGAGGAAATTAGTTGCCTAACAGTTTCTGATGACATCAAGTTTCTCTGGTAGAAATGCAAATCTATGAGATACCAACTCATACCAGTAAGAATGGCTATTATTAAAAAGACCAAAAAAAAAAAAAAAATGCTAGTGAGGTTGCAGAGAAAAAGGAACATCAATACGCTGTTGGTGAGAATATAAATTAGTTCAGCTACTCTGGGCAGCAATTTGGTGATTTCACAAAGAATTTAAAACAGAATTACCATTTGACCCAGCAGTCCCATTACTGGGTATATATCCAAAGGAATAAGGAATATAAATCATTTCACCAAAAAGACACATGCACTTGTATGGTCATCTCAGTGCTATTCACAATAGTAAAGACACGGAATCAACCTAGGTGCCTGTCAATAGTGAATTGGGTAAAGAAAATGTGGTACATATATACCATGGAATACTATGCAGCCATAAAAAAGGAATGAAATCAGATCCTTTGCAGCAATATGGATGTAGCTGGAGGCCATTATCCTCATCAAATTAACATAGTAACAGAAAACCAAATACTGCATGTTCTCATTTATAAATGAGAGCTAAACATTGAGTACACATGGACATAAAGATGAGAACAATAGACACCGTAGACTTTCAAGACTGGGTGGCGGTGGGGGGAATGGGGGAAACCAGGGAGACATGGACTGAAAAACTATCTATTAGGTACTGTGTTCACTATCTGGGTGACAGGATCATCCATATCC
>NW_012106030.1:4026164-4026863 GCF_000951045.1 Mandrillus leucophaeus | reverse complement strand
TGAGTACACATGGACATAAAGATGAGAACAATAGACACCGCAGACTACTAGTGAAGGAAGGAGAGAGATTGGTGAGGGCTGAAAAACTACCTATTGGGTGCTATATTCGCTCCCTGGGTGACAGGATCATCCATATCCCAAATCTGAGCAGCACACAATACACCTATATAGCAAACCTGTACATGTACCTCCTGAATCTAAAATAAAAGTTGACATTAAAAAAAAAAAAAAAGATTCTCTGGTAGTTGAACATGACATATTATAAAGAAGGCATAGGATAATGTTTCAAAGGGAAGGGAGCAAGTAGGGAGCATGGCTTCCAGTGTGAGTGTACCAAATGATTCTTTATCCTGAATAAGAAAACCAACAATAGGCCGGACACAGTGGCTCACGCTGTAATCCCAGCACTTTGGGAGGCCGAGGCAAGAGGATCACATGTGCTCAGGAGTTTGAGATCAGCCTGGGCAAGATAAAAAGACCTCATCTCTACTAAAAATGAAAACAAATTAGCTGGGCATGATCATGCATGCCTTGTAGTCTTAGCTACTAAGGAGGCTGAGGTGGGAGGATGACTTGAGCCCACGAGATGGAGGCTGTAGTAAGTTATGATCATGCCATTGTACTCTAGCCTCAGTGACAGAGCAAGAACTTGTATCACAAAAAAAAAAAAAAAAAAAAAAATGCTAGTGAGGTTGCAGA
>NW_012106030.1:4009192-4026027 GCF_000951045.1 Mandrillus leucophaeus | reverse complement strand
TCAGGAGTTCCAGACCAGCCTGGACAACAAGGTGAAACCCTGTCTCTACTAAAAATACAAAATTAGCCAGGCGTGGTGGTGCATGCATAATCCCAGCTACTCATGAGGCTGAGGCAGGAGAAGCATTTGAATCCGGGAGGCAGAGGTTGCAGTGAGCCAATATCGTGCCATTGCACTCCAGCCTGGGCAAAAAGAGCAAAATTCTGTCAAAAAAAAAGAAAGGAAGGAAGAGGGAGGGAGGGAGGGGGTAGGGAAGAGGAAGGTAGGGGAGGGGAGGGGAGAGGAGGGGAGGGGAGAGACAGAAGGAGAAAAGAAGAAATAAGATGGAAAAAGTAAGTATCACGAGAGTCATCAGTCAACAACATATTGCTAAGTGTCTCGTTGTCTCATGCATGGAGCACTGTCCTAAGTATTTCTGGTTGGTGCCCAAGGTGGGGATAAGGCTTACAGAGAAATTAGACAGATAGCACCTGTGCTTACAAGGACCTGGCAGCCTACATAGGGTGTCAAAACATACACACATGAAGGTATAACTAAAGATATAAATTAGTGTGCAAAAAGTGCAAAATGAGCACTGAAAACAGAGCAAGGACGGATCACCACATGCTGAAGTGAAGGAAGGTTTGATGAAAGAGGTGACATACCTGCTCTGTCATAAAAGAGAAAGAAGAACCTGCGATAGTATGTCAAGGGAAACACATACACAGAGCTGGAAGTGGAATTTGCCAGGTACAGTGGCCCTCCCTTATCCACGGGGGATAACACTACCTGTAAATGCCTGAAACAGAAACACAGTACCAACTCCTATGCCATATGCACTACGTTTTTTCCATTTCACGGCTAGATGGCTACCAAATGACTAATGGACAGGGAGTGTATACGGTGGCTACATTGGCAAGGGGATAATTCACATCCAGAGCAGGAACGGCACGGGAAGGCGTGAGATTGCATCACATTACTCAGGATGGCACACAATTTAACCCTTACAAATTGTCTATTTCTGAAATTTTCCATTTAATATTTTCAGACCATGGTTGACCGCAGGTAACAGAAATCACTGAAAGCAAAACTGTGCGTAAGGGGAAAAGTGGAGAAATCCAGATGAAGCAAGACTTGGTTGGAATCGTGGCAGGAAGTGAGTTTGGAAAAGTAGTCTGGGGAAAAGATGGTGGAGAAGTGGAGAGATAAGACTGAGAAGCAAAGAAATCTGAAGGGCATTTCAGAGGGAGAAAAATTAAGAGAAGATAAAAAAAAATCAAGGGAAAGGAAAGAAAAATGATGTTACAAAGCATTTATCGCTAGATAAAAATTAGATTTTAAATGTCTGTATGTGTAAAAAAGGAAGTAAGCCAAACAAGAGTTAACAACCTGAATAAATAAGAAGTCACACTAATCTACACAGTCATCATTAAAATCCCAGTAGAAATACAGAAAAGGCACTTGTAGACAATTTACAGCAGCCAATAAGTAAATAACCAATAAAACATAACAATAAAAGTTCCAATAAAACAAATAATTCACAAAGAATGAAAGTTAAAGTAACAAATAAAGTATTATTTTTCACGTTAGATGAAGGAGGTCTTAAAAGCGGATCAGTATAGTCTCAGGTAAGAAAGATGAGGCATCTGAAATGTTAAAGTTCAAAGCATACAACTTTTCTGGGAAGTGATTTAGCAATGTACAAAGGAGTCCTTCAAAAGACACAGTAATTCTTATATAGAAACATAAGTTGATAAAATAATCAGGTATTCAGAAAAACTATTCACACCCAAAGATCCTCTTTACAGCATTTCTTAACCTAACCCATAAATCACTACCAACGTAATTAGTGAAGAAGAAAACCCACAGGGAAACGGTAAAATGAATTGTGATACAGTCCTACCAAGAATCACAATGTAACCATTAGATATCATGTTTATTGTTATAGAGAGAAATGAAGAATCTAAAATGTACCTACAGTGCAATTTCACTTATATAAAAAATACATATAGACCTAAGCATATGGAAACACATTCTAAAAGGAAATACACTCAAATTACCTCTAGATTATATGATTGCAGGTTATTTTTATTTTTGACTGGAGGTCTTTCTGTATTTTCCAAATTTTCTATACTAAGTATGACTTACTATATAGTTAAAAATTATATTTGGATATTGAAAAATGAAATAACTATTTTAATTGCAAACATTGTTTGGAGATAACTGTGCACGGAAAGTGAAAATATCTGTCCTCAGCTGCTTAGCAAGAGTCCTAATTCCCCAGATAAGAGCACATTTCCCCTCTAAATCTTGTGACAATGTATGACAGTAAAGATGATGTACAGGATTTTTCCCTCCACATTTTATTGTCCGCAAAAAATTACTTCTGGAAGTTCTTTCATCATTGTTTCCTCAGTAGGAAAGTATATTTACAAGAAGAGTAAATTTCAACCCTATTTTGGGTCTTGATTCTTCCAAAAGGCCTACATTTCACAGAAAATACAACTCCACCCTCCTCTCTCCTTCTCAGTCTCCATTTCTGTGTGTCTTTCTCTGCCTTGATCTGTGTGTGTGTTTCTCTGTTTCCATGCGTGTCTGTCTCTCTCCTAATGTACAGGCTTTTCCTAAAGATTGCTCTCAGATCAGAATGGTAGTGTTTTCTTTGACTTCTTCTGTACTTTATGTGATGTTCAGAATAGCACCCTCTGTTCAAAAACAAAAAGTTTCAAAAAGACAATTCGATTTCAGTTGTATATTTAGGATATTTACAAGCACCACAGGAAATGACTGCATATGTGATATCACACAAAAAAAGGCTAAACCGGTATGTCAGAAGTCCACATGATACTCATTTCAGATGACATGTGAGGAACTGCTTTCTCAGAGCAAATACTCAGTCCATGCTGGGACTGGGGCAGGAAGTAAAAGCTGGCAACAGCCCATCACTGCAAAGAGGGGAAAAAAAACGTGGTGGTAACTCCAAATGAAAGAGAGAAGCTTGACATTTTTCTATTACCAAACCAGGCAATTAAAACATTAAATGTGAAATCTGAAGCACTGTAAATTTCCTAATATGGTAGAAGTGCTGAGTTTCCCAAATGATGTTTTCTCATCTTTCAACATATCAAAGAGCATGCCAAAACCCCGAAGAAACATTTCCATTTTGAAAACAAAAATAAACCACACACATCCACATTCTATTAATAGTGTTGTCTTGCCTTAGAGACCCTGTGTCCTTAGTCAAAAACCCCACTGTAGTTTACGTACATTTTAACATTAATGAAAACTCCCGTCCAAAGTAAACTGGACATGTGTAGGTGAATTAGGTGGGACTGGGGCAAAAGTAATCAAATCCCTTTTTTATTTTCTTTACTGGAGACCAAATGTTATGTTCTTCATCATCACAGCTAAGGACTTTGTAAATATGTTCTACCTCTTTAGCAGCATTTCTTAAGAGAGGAAAGTTGGCATAAGATACACAGGTTCAAGCCAACTCCACACATTTAGAGGGATCGCAGGATAGAGGGACATGGGCTTACAACTGGAAATCCCAGCAGAAATTGCCAGATGAAGCAAAGCACACGTCAAAGATCTCCAAATCCAGACTCTATACTCTTGATCCTGCCACCATGAAAAAGAAAAATGCTGCCCCATGGCATTTTATGTCTAAAGACAGGGAAAAGCCATTTAATATGATGACCTCTTCCTCCATTCAAATGCCCATGAGGTGCTACCAATGTGCTCAGCAGAGAGTTGCTTGGGTGAGTACAATAGGAAGTACATGACATTGAGGCTGCTCACTGGATGCTTCTATTTTTGAGGGAAGAAAAGAACCAACACATCAAATAACTATAAGAAAGAACAAAAGATCATTTATTCCAGCCCAAAAGATTGACCATGCAACTAAAATGGTTAGTTCAACCCCAAAGTGGTTTGGGGGAAAGAAGCTATTATCACCTGTCTGCACGAAAGATGTTAAATGTTTAAGCTCTGAGTCCTGGTCCTACAACGTCTCTACAAGAGCCAGGAATAGGGAAAACTGCACTGATACAGCAACCACCCCTGATCAGGTAAGGTGGGGAAGAATGGAGAGAACTGACTCAAGGTACCACCTCAAATGTAGCTAGGAAGAAAAGAAAGTATGGTGTTACGGTAAGGTAAGAAGATCGTATCTCTCTCTATTTCTATTTTTTGAGACAGCTTCTCCCTCTGTCACCCCAGGCTAGAGTGCAGTGGCACAATCACAGCTCACTGCAAGCTCCATCTCCCAGCCTCAAGCCATCCTCCCACCTCAGCCTCCCAGGTCGCTGGAACTACAGGTGCGCACCGCTATGCCTGGATAATGTTTGTACTTTTTGTAGAGTCGAGGTTTTACCATGTTCCCCAGGCAAAAAATTATCTCTTTTAAGCCAACAGCCCCAGATTCAAATCCTGCCCCAGCTACTTGCTAGCTGAACTGGGCAAGCGGATTAACTTCTGTTTTCCATTCCTTTCATGTAACACTTATTTATCACTGCATGCCAGGCACTCTTCTAAGTACTTTATAATCTAATCTCAACAACAAACAATTGAGGTTAGTTCTGATACTATCCCTACCTTACAAATGGGGAAACTGAGGCACCAGGTAGTCCTATACCTCGAAAGTGGCCAAGTTATCATTTGAATCCTGGCAAATGATTTTTCCAGGATTGATTTCAGCAGTCTGGCTCCAAAATCCCGTCTCTGAAGCTGTACATTGCCATATTTATAAAAGACTTACTTTTCCGTGAAATGTATGTACAGTCCCCAGCACAGTGCCTGACATTTCGCAGAAGCTGAATAATTTATCTCCCTTCTCTCACTTCTCCCTATTCTCTCTCCCCACACTGTGGGAGGCTGGAGGCAAGATTCTGTACACACAGAAAGGCAACTATGCCAATCCACAAAGGCTCAGGGGCTCTAGGGCAAGCTAGAAAACAACCCTCTGTCTTAATCCCCTGAGGCCGGGAACAAGAGCTCTAACTCAAACAGAGATGTCCGGCATTTCCAGACAGAGACTGCTTCTATTTATTACAATCTGCATTCAAGGCACAAGGGCTGCACCCTTAGGGAATCTGAAAGGTTTGTGATTTTTGCACTAGCAGCTGTATACATACATATATGTCTAACACAAACACAACACCACCCCCACCCATGTCTAAAACTTACATTTTTCCTACCAGAGGGAAACATGATCTACTTTCCAGAACCTTCCATTTCCTAGAAGTTGGCAAAGTTTCTGTATCAGGCTGCAGCTTTCTTTAGGACACCCTGGATATTTCTGGGGAGCTAAAGGACAGAGTCTCTTTTGAAAATTATTAAGAACAAATTAGGCCCAGTGGCCCAGGGGACCTGTGTTGTAACACATGAGAAAATTTTGTTTTCCAGCTCTTTGGCAGTATTTTCATAAAACTGATGACAATGAAAGGACAGAGACTATTTTTGTACATTGATATTATTCTAAAATATCACGGAGAAAGGTGAGAATGTTATCAGTTAAATGATTTATTTAGTTGGGCAAATAGTGACGACACAAAATAGAGGATTTATATCACTGGATTTTTCTAAGTGCTCAATGAGGACATGTTGCTAATTATAAGAAGTTCACACATGCTACCACGTAAGAATGCTTTCTACACACTCCCTTCCTCCTAATTAATAAAAAGACCTATTTTATGCAATGGGAACATACGAAAATTATTATGAGACAAAAATATCACTATACTCAAGCATTGAAACTATCACTCTCACACTGACCCTGAGAATTTGCTAACGTAGTTTAAAAGTAATTAAGAAGGAAAGCTAGCCTTCTACATTTTCAGTCTCGGTCACTGTGGCTACTGGGTTCATTGATGCCTGCCAAATCTTGCAAAACTACAGTCCTCTTATCCATGTGGTTTTTAAAACTATAAGCTTCTATTGTGAATAAGCTTGATTTTCTGCTTTAGAAATCCATCAACTGCCAGTCTGTTCTCACGGCATATTGCTAAGAGAGACTCCACAAAGAGCCCAGGTGCACACACCATGAATCAAGTTCTTCATACATTTTAATCACAGTTTATCACAAGTGGGAGAGGTAAGTGACGAAGGCTTCTTCATAAAATGTTCATCATAAATGGCAATTTTCCATAGGGGAAACAAAGATGGCATCCTTCAACTTGTTAATCGGAAAAAGTCCCCAGATGTGAATTGGGCCTCTGTAAAATCATATGCAAACCACATTTAGGCCTGTGGCTCAGCCCAAAACTTTTGAAGAGGGGAGTAAGGGACAAGGAAGGAAACGGAGTTAACAGTGAAAGAGGAAGATGAAGTTTCTCAGACTTTGTGGACATGTACAAAACAGTTCTTTCTACTTACTATTTAAGCTATTACCTCCTTGCAGGGGGGAGGTTTCTTATCTCCTTAGCCATTTCAAAAGCCTTGGGAGCGAGCAAGCCAGTAAGGGAGTTTTTCTGTGTGTGTCTGTGAGTCAGCAGAAGCCGGAAGCCTTACAAAACGGCTTCAAACAACAAGCTGGAGAGCGGGACAATAGCTTCCACCTCCAGACAGTGAGAAATTGCATTATCCTGAGGGATCACGGCCACCCATGCTCAATGGAGATAAGTAAGAACATTCTCTGCTCTGGCCAATAGGAGATTCGCCGCTACAGCTGCTCACAGAAGCTCTGGGTGGCCTCCATTCCAGCGGCTCCAAAAGGCTTCAAAACACAAAAACACTGCTGCCGGGTGGTGCTCCCAAGTGCAGGGGGTGGAGGGGAGAGGCTGACGAAGACGAGGGTGGCAAGCTGCATCCCCCCACCAGGTGCTCCAAATCCCCTCTCCCAGCTTAGGGAAATCACAGAGAAGTCTCCAGGCGGATTCCAGGCAGGCGGCCTGGGCAGAGCCTGTGCCTCACCACCACCCACAGCAATGAATGGAAACTGCCCCAGAGACTCCAGAACGTGGGGAGAAAGTCCCTGCTAGGCAGTTCAGTGCTCTGAGAGCAATAGTGTAATTAATGGCACTTGGTGAAAGAGCAGGCATTCCAAATTCAGCCACAAGGAAGAAGAAACCTTACCACACACACCCTACACAGCAGACACAAAGCCCCTTGTCGTGTTCCCTTTAAAGACTCAGGCAAATCTGATCAGGAACTGACATTTACAGTACAGTTTTAAATTTACAAAAAGGCATTAACCATCCTCTGAGAGAAGAAAAAAATCTTCACATTTGAGGGAAAGTATGTGAAAGTTACAGTATGAGCTCACTTTGAGGACACCATAATTTGCATATAGGAATTACCTCAGTAAAAACATTTATTTCACTTATTAATAGTATCTGATATCCAATTTTATAGTATTTCTTAGGTCTCCCATTGTCATAGGTTTTATATATATATATATATTTTTTAAATTTATTTTGAGACAGGGTCTTGCTCTGTTGCCCAGGCTAGAGTGCAGTGGTGAGATCACAGCTCACTGCAGCCTCCAACTCCTAGGCTTAAACAATCCTCCCACATCAGCCTCCCAAGTAGCTGAGACCACAGGCATGTGGCACCACATCCTGCTAATATTTTTTATTTTTTTGTAGAGGTGCAGTCTCACTATATTGCCCAGGTTGGTTATATTTTTAAATGTTTCCATGCATACAACTAATATCTACAGAGTATGTTCGGTTGACAAGAAAAAAAAAAAAAAAAAACTAGTTGGAAAGTATCAGATATGCTGCTAATACAGAAATATCATATTTGCATATAGTCCCCAGACCAAGTAGTCCCCAGACCTCTGCAGAACCTAATGTTGTATATAAACTTTTTAAAGAAAGAGTATATATTTTTATTTTCTTTATTTACATATATACATACACACATAAAAAGACAGACACACTTATGAGTGTGTGCGAGTGAGTGTGACAAGCAAGAAGGGATTCTAGAAGGATGCAGAAGATGGGAAAGGTAGTACTAAAACTGGAGCACTGCTACCACCTGAATGCTGACAATAACATTTCACGCAAAACCAAAATGGACGGAGGTTTTAAAAATTAAAATTAACTTGTCTGGCAACTAGTGCATTGAAATGGAGGTTGAAAGACTGGGGGGGACATTTTCCACTCAGCCCTTGATTTGCTGTGGGGCCTACATCAAGTTGTGCTATGCCTCTGTTATAACATCTGCAAAATGGAGATAACACTTCTTGCTACCTACCTCAGAGAGCTGTTAGAAGATTAGACACCAGAAAAGAAAATCCTCAAAGCCCTTTGAGTTTCTCATAAATATAAGACATGCAATGTAATAAAACACCCGTACCCTCTACAAAAGCCCTGAGAGACTCATGGCTATAGAAATAGGAAACAGACGCCAGCTGTACAGCATCGATGCATTCACAATCAGGGAGACTGGCTGCAGATTCCAGTGACAAGGCAGGGAAAATAACTCTGACATTCACATCTACTCAGACAAGACACCCAGGAAAAGGAAGGAAAATAGTATCGTTTCAGTAGAGCACCAGTAAGTGAAAAGAAGCAATCCTCACAGATAACATTCCTAATTCTTGCTTAAAAGTCTGCATCTATAAGAAGACAATCAAGTGACAACATTACACTGGTAGCCTTTAAGGTTTAGAAAAATCTCACATTAAAGTAAATTGGGCCAAGTAGAGTGGCTCATGCCTGTAATCCTAGCACTTTGGGAAACTGAGGAGGGAGGATCGCTTGAGCCCAGTTTGAGACCGGCCTGGGCAACACAAGGAGACCCCTGTCTCTACAAACAATAACAATTTTAAAAATTAGCCAAGCATGGTGGCACACACATGTGGTGCCGGCTACTTGGGAGGCTGAGGTGGGAGGATTGCTTGAGTCCAGGAGGTCAAGTCTGCAGTGAGCTGTGATCAAGACACTGCACTCCAGCCTGGATGACAGAGCAAACCTCCATCTCAAAAATAAAATAAAATAAAGTAAATTGGCTCTCTAGAGGGGTAAGGGTAATAACCCCCACAGTGAACAAAATGTAAAGAAGAGAATGCATAAATTACAGTATTTTTAATTAATTTGTACTGAAAACAAAAGCCATGCTTGACTGTACATAGCCACCTAAGGAAAATAATTACTCTTGGGTCCATAAAGAAATCAAGAGAAAAATTATTAAATGTTCATCTATTCTAAGATATTCTGAATTATGAAAAGTTTAAAATTCAAATTAATCAATTAATTAAACACATATTATTATATCAAAGGTGTATTGTGAGTTACACATCAGGTTAAAATTTAAAAGATGAATAATATCCTTTTCCTGGTTCTCATGAAACTCAAAGTCTAGCAAGGAGAGACAGAGACAAAATAAAGTATAACACAACGTGGGAAGGGTTTGAGTCAAGTATAAACAGAGTGCTAAGGAAGAACAGAGAGAAGATGTAATTGATTCTGTATGGAAAAAAGGAGGGAGAGAGGCTTAGAAAAGTCTCAGAGAATTTGACACTTAAACAAGACCTTGCAAAATGTACAATATTTCACCCAATACAGAGCAAGGGGAAGGGGCATTTTAGATAAATAAATGGCAGCCCACATCTCAAGGCATGTCTAGGTATGTCCGAGTTAAGTGTCACACAATGCAGATAGCCTGGAAGGGCCTGGATTGCAACAAGGTCTTTGTGAGGAAGGGAGCATCACAGGATGAGATTTTTGAAAAGAGACTTGGTATTTTCTACAACTCAATAAAAGAGGAGGAGGCAAGTGTACAGGAAGAGAAGCAGCAGGAGCAGGAGGTAGCCCTGGCCCCTGGGCCTGAGACAGACCTTGGGGAAACTGACAGCATTGCTAAGGCGAGTTCTGTAGGTAGAGGTGAGGAAGATAAAGAGGCAGAGAAGCAGGAAGGCATGGTGCACCGAACCATGACTCAGAAGTGGTCAGGAGTGGGACTTCCAGGAGAAGTAGCAGGCCCAACCTAGGTGGACAGTGTAGTACATGGAATAATGGCCACCAATATATCAGGTCCTAATCTCTGGGACCTGTAAATGTTACCTTCTATGCAAAGACTTTACAGATGTGATGAAGTTGAAGATCTTGAGATGGGGGGATTATTTTGAATTATCTAGTTGGGCCTTAAACATCATTACATGTATGCTTCTAAGAGGGAGGCAGAGGCAGATTTGACCACAGATGGAAGACAGGAAGGCAATGTGGCCATGGAGGGGGCAGATATTGGAGTGATGCGGCCACAAGCCAAGGGATGTCAGCAGTTTCCAGAAGCTGGAAGAGACAAGGAACAGATTCTGCCCCAGAGCCTCTGGCAGGAGCTCAGCCCTGTCAAAACCTAAATGTCTGTTGTTTTACGGCACCAAGTTTGTGGTAATTTGCTACAGCAGCCAGAGGAATTCAATACACACAGTGAACAAAGAGTCACCCCCAGCTGTTCTTGGGTGCCACCATCACCAGTCTTGATAAGAATCATTCAGGCTGGGAGCAGTGACTCATGCCTATAATCCCAGCACTTTGGAAGGCCAAGGTGGGAGGGTAGTTTGAGGCCAGGAGTTTGAGACCACCCTGGGCAACAAAGCGGGACCTCATCTCAACAAAAAATAACAATTAGCCAGGTATGGTGGTGCACGCCTATAGTCCCAGCTACTTAGGAGGCTGAGGTAGGAGGACTGCTGGAGCCCAGGAGTTCGAGGCAGCAGTGAGCTATGATTGTACCACTGTGCTCCAGCCTGGGCAACAGAGCAAGATCCCATCTTTAAAAAAAAAAAAAAAAAAAGAATTCAGATGAAAGGCACCTCAACTGTCAAGAAGAAATTGAAGTCTAAGCTGCCACTTTGGAGGAAGACAAGATTATTAACCTGAGTAACTAGTCAAAATTTAGGAACAGAAACCCAGGTATAATCCTAGACTAGGTTAATACAAGGTGGCTGGAAGAACTATAAATAGAAGCCACCAAATGATGACATGTCGGGGAAGGAAAGTGGGTCTGAATAGTAGTGGGAACAACAGGAGAGACACAGCAACCCAGAGGTCATTACTGGGCCACCAAATTTCTGGTAGGATAGTCATTTTCATTTTAAGTGCCCATTGGATAGGGGAAGAGATGAGGGGACAATGGAAAACGTTTACCTGTACCCTGCCTCAATCAGCACTGATTCAGGAACTGGACCAGAACTAGACCACCAAATCAAAGACATCATGGAGTACAGGTGTGGGAAGATTACGGTAAAGAGATAGATGGGGCATGAAATCTTAAAATATGCTCTTCAGTCAATAACAAAAATAACATAAGGAGATCCACTTGAGAAGGGTGGGAGCAGTAGGGACTGTCCATGGTAGACTAGATAGCCCAGTAAGAAGGTGACTGAACCAGCCAGGGCTGGAGATGATCGGGGCCAGATAGGAGAATGGGGAAATGGGGGTGAATTAGAGAAATATTTGGAAGGCATGGCAAACTGCTTGGATAGGGAATGAGTGATTGGGGAGCAGGGGACAGCAGGGAAATGAGAACAACGATCTTTGAAGCACAAAACTCAAAGGAAAAAGTGTTAAAACAGGCAGAATGAGTTTGTCTCTGGCTCTATTGAGCTGGTGTGTGGGTGGGTCATGCCAGGAGTGACAGGTAGAGAGCACTGGGATCTGAAACCAGAAGAATGTCGTAAATGTTTGAACGTTTGAAAAAGTTATCTGTACTGTACTCTTTCAACTTTTTTCTGATTCATGACTATGAAAGGACCCAACGAAGCTTCCTAAAATTTTGATATCCTAAAAACCAAATGTTTGAACTACACTAATATTACCTACTTACAAGAAAAACCTCACATCTCCAACACTTTAAAGTAAATGCATTAAAAATTTTCTAGAGGGAGAAAAAATTCTTACCATTAGCCACTTCCTTCTTCTGTCTGTTTGTTTTGAGGACATCTGGTGAAATAGACAGTGGAGAACAGCCATCCATGGGTCGGGGGGAATTGAAAAAGATGTTCAGTAGTAACCCAGGGATGACTTGGTGATGGAAAAGAAGGCACACATTTTAAATCTGCAGAGGGCATCAAATTAGTTGTGGCTGAGCAGTAAATGCAGATCCTATAAAGAGGAAAAAAAGACCAATATGTTCACTGATATCAACTACCTGGGTAAAAAGGATGAGGAAAAAAAATTAATGAAGATATAGGTTTTTCTGGGGAAGAAAATATATGTTAATCAGATGTGAAAATGACTTGTTTTCGCTTACAGCTATAGATTCTATATCTGCCTTCACCAAAGAGCTTAGGTGTAGAGTGCTACCCGATTGAAGAATGCAGGCAGCTCCCCGCTCTCACCCACGATTTTTCATGGCTGGTACTAGCTGAAACACGGAAATGGCTTAGAGGGAGCAACATGTGACATTCTGGATTAGGTAGTTCGTAGGCATGACAATGTGGGAAGGCAGCACAGTGTAATTCAAAGATGCAAAGGATGATGATATAATCCCCGTCCTCGAGCAATTGTGTGTGTTAAGATAAATAAGGTTCTTGGCCCAATAACAAAGATCATGGCAATGCAGAGGTAACCAAAAAACAACACCTCTATCTTAGTCAGCTGTTACGTTAAAAAAAAAAAAAAATTCACAGTGAGAAAATAAAAGACCTAGGAAAATATGTAAATAAACAAGTAAACATATGCGCAAATAGAAGTCTTTTTTTTATGACTTATTATTGGAAACACATTTCGGTTGTCTCCAATTAAACTTCGAAGCTCAGGAAAAGTCCTGACCACATACTGCTATTCTGGAATAGAGGACAGCATCATCAAAAACCCCAAATGTGCCCAACAATTAATGACATTGCCTTACATTTGCACAGTCCTTCTATGAATGCTGCCTCATGTACCATCTCACTGGATCCCAAGGAGGGCAGTGTATGTGTTGACTTCCCCAAGTTTTGGGAGAGGATTACTCCACATTCTCTTATTTAGTACCTACTATGGTATATAAATCATACCGAGTGACATAGAAACTTAAGTAATATTCATAATAACTGCCCTTAGGGAGTTATCAAAATGGACAGGTAACACGTGTTTGCACAAGGCAAGAAATGAGAGATAAAGAAAGTGCAGGTTCTGAGTCTCTTAGTGAAGAGGTATAGATGAAGGAGGACAGGAGGACTTGAGCTGAAGCTTGAAGGACGGCAGAGAGATACCTGAGTGGAAATGGAGTGAAGGAGATTCTAAAGCATTCAAATAAAGAATGGGCCTGGTGTAATGGTGGTTTTGACACTAAACACAAAAAGGAAATTCCTGCTGCAGAGTAGAAGATGCTGAGAACAAATTAGGAGCAGAGTCAAATGAAGACACGCTGATGGAGGAATCTGGGCTTTACTCAGAACCACTGTAAGTTTTGAATCAGGAGTGAAAAATAAAGTATGGGCTTTAGAAGCTTAGTCAGAAAGCTACCAAGGAAAGATGGGACTAAATAACCACATCATAGAGACTGGTTAGGAGGCTGTTATGCTAACACAGGCATGAAGCCACGAGTTCTTGACCAGGGAGATGATTGGGAAAAAGAGTACTAATGAAGAATTTAAAGGGTTTCAATGACTGTGGGGATAAGAAGGATAAAGGAGAAGAAAAAGTGAAGAATAGCTAGGGATCACACCTCAGTAAGCAGAAGAATATCACCAATGAGCCATTGGGAAGGAAGGAGGAAGAACCAGTTTAGGGATTCTCTTTTGAAGACACCTCAATCTGAGGTGAGGGTGGTATTATAACCCAGGCGAGATATCTTCTGGAGGGGTCAGAGCAAATGGGAGCAGTCTAGACTGAAGATGGATTAGAAGTCATTATGGATGGGAGTTGAAGTCATATAGGTTTAGAGAAACTATTTAGAGAAAGAATTCAGGGGTTAAGGGCTGAGAAGATTGTGGAATTTCTCAAACACACATCACAGCTTTTGATTTTAGTGGCAAACCATCAGGAAAAATTCTAAACCGAAGAACTTGGAAATACTTCAGAGATGAGATCGGACTTATACAGGGGCCACAGTTCTTAAAACATCCCAAAGACAAACATCTAACAAGCAAAAGTCATCCTAAAATATCAAACTGCCAATTTCATGGTCAGTAATGGCATGAAATAGAGTTCTGTGGAATTTGACTCTATAAATAAATTATGGTTCACTAATAACCTGATTTTAATCACTTAACACCAAGACAAAAAAAAAAAATCCAATGTCACCAACATGTATGTAGGGTCTGATATTTTTAGCCCTCCACTGAGAACCATAAAAAAAACACTGGCATACATGTGTTTGGTTTCCTAGAACCCTAAACACTATAAGCTTCTGTGTCAAAGAGCCACTCAAGGTGTTGAGTAAACCAGATATTCTCTTTGGTTGTTTTCAAGCTTCTGGTAGAGAACATGAAGCTAGAAGGTTTCCAAGGCGGCAAAAACAGACAGAGTGTTCAGGAGCTTGGCACTGACTGGGCAGGGGAGGAATAACAAGGCTTCTGCATACATATGAAAACACGTAACAGTCAAATCCTATCGTCCAGTAAAAGATGACCCAGTGAACATATTAGAAACACAGATTTACGCCTCCCTTCCGCCTCCCTTTCTCTCCCTCCTCCAAAAACCCGCCAAAAGTGAGAAGACACTTTTTCAAACAATACAATCTAAAAACAATAGCTAACATTTATTTGTTACTAATTTATTTAGCAACGATGGCTAACACTTATTTAATACTTATTATGTACCTGGTACTGTTCTAACCTCTTCACAAAGAACTTATGCAGCAGGTAGTATTATTATTATTCACTCCATTTTACTTAAGGAGAAACCAAGGCACAGAGAGACAAAGGTTGCAGCCTTAGTGTACAGTGGAGCCAGGACCAGAATCCAAGCAGCCTGATTCCAGTGTCTCACACTCAATTCCCCTTCTAGCTATACTGTTTCTCAGGCCCATGCTCCAACATGTCACCTGTCAAAAAAATTTAAAAAAAAAAAAGTAAACTATTGTTTAAAGATAGTAAACATTGTCAATGATATAAGCGTTTTTGATGATTTCAAAAATCTCCAAGAGGACCAGACACAAACAAGTCCAAATACACAGAAAACTTTGCATATACACAGAAAACTTTCTGAGGAGAGTTTAAATAAAAAAGATTCCACTTGGCTATGAGGAAACCTTTCACCATTTTAGGGTGACCAAAAGAAAAATGAAATGAGCTGTATTAAAAGAAAAGTTGGAAGCATCTGCTCCTGAACAACTTTTCTTTTCAAGCAATTCTCCTGAAAGACTCATGTTTACCTATCTTAGAATTTCAACCAAATACAGATTTGCTTTTGTTAGGATCACTTCAGGATTTTGTACTTACTCTCCTAATTTTTCTCTCATTTTCTGTAATTTTAGTCTAAATCTGGGTTAAAAATAATTACACAGGGATTTGGCACTTAATCCTTGGTAAGCATCACAGCTTTCATTAAAAACTTAGGTTTCAGGCCGGGCGCGGTGGCTCACGCCTGTAATCCCAGCACTTTGGGAGGCCGAGGCGGGCGGATCACGAGGTCAGGAGATCGAGACCATCCTGGCTAACACGGTGAAACCCCGTCTCTACTAAAAATGCAAAAAAAAAAAAAATTAGCCGGGTGTCGCGGCGGGCGCCCCAGCTACTTGGGAGGCTGAGGGAGGAGAATGGCTTGAACCTGGGAGGCGGAGGTTGCAGTGAGCCGAGATCGCCCCACTGCACTCCAGCCTGGGTGACTGCGCGAGACTGTGGAGGCCGAGGCAGGCGGATCACCTGAGGTCAGGAGTTTGAGACCAGCCTGGCCAACATAGAGGCGGAGCTTGCAGTGAGCCGAGATCGCCCCACTGCACTCCAGCCTGGGTGACTGCGCGAGACTCCGTCTCAAAAAAAAAAATCTTACGTTTCAGCTGGGTGCGGTGGCTCACACCTGTAATCCGAGAACTTTGGGAGGCCGAGGCAGAAGGCTAGCTTAAGCCCAGGAGTTTGAGACCAGGCTGGGTAGCAAGGGGAGACCCCATCTCCACAATAAATAAACCAGGCTTGGTGGTGCGCGCCTGTAGCTCCAACTACTCAAGAGGCTGAGGTACGAGGATTGCTTGAGCCCAAGAGGACAAGGCTACAGTGAGCCAGGATTGCACCAATGAACTCCAGGCTGAGTGAGAACGACAGCGTCTCTCTCTCTCTCTCTCGCTCTCGCTCTCGCTCTCGCTCTCAAACACACACACACACGACCCTGATGTTCAACCTGTCTTTGCGAAGAACAGATTTTAACTGAAGACCTTCACAACTAAGAATCCAGTTAATTGTATTATTGATTCTCCTAACATTTCTCTAGATCCAGTGTTGTTATTTGTCTAGTTTTATCTATAAGGCGGCATATTTATTTGTCATCTTATTTCAAAACGTAGAGTTAAAGAAAATGCTCCTAAACATAGCTATTGAAAGGCAGAGAAAAAAGCAACCAAGGATTTTTTGAAGAAATGATATTTTCCACGTGGTTCTCATTCAAATATGGGCAGAGGAAGATACAATTTTTGGAGTCAATCTCCCGTGATCCTGTGATGATCTAGAGGCTGACAACACAGAACACAGATACCAGGTCCGTCCACAGGGTTCTACCAGGCCAAATTGTCAGAGAAGGGTTTTAGGAGCAGGGTGCTAGAAACAGCAATAAAACCTTTATCAACAGCTACCAGAGGGGCTGAACCTTACCTCACCCCAACCACGTGTGTATTGTTACACAGGGTCCTAGTGAATCCTTCCTTCAATGCCATGATGGTGTGGAGAGTGTTGCATGAAATGGGTGGCCACACTGCTCTCTCCCCAGCCACGCACCTCTAACAGTGCTAATGCCCAAAAGCAATTACCATCCAGGTGGGCAGCATCC
>NW_012106030.1:4004418-4008927 GCF_000951045.1 Mandrillus leucophaeus | reverse complement strand
TAATTTTTGTATTTTTAGTAGAGACAGAGTTTCACCATGTTGGCCAGGATGGTCTCCATTTCCTGACCTCGTGATCCGGCCGCCTCAGCCTCCCAAAGTGCTGGGATTATAGGCGTGAGACACTGCGCCTGGCCACTGCTAAAAGACTTTCAAACTCAGCGTCAATGAGAACAACAGGAGCCAGAAGCTCAGCATTCAAAACAACAACAAAACAAACTTGGAAAGTAGTTCCCATCAGTAGCTTTAGGAAGGCATGAAATTTTAGGACTTCTCTGTACTTTTAAAATCTTAGCTACTTAGATCAGCAGACCCAAAATTTTTGGCACCAGGGACCAGTTTCATGAAAGACAATTTTTCCACGGATGGCAGTGGAGGCCAGGGGATGGTTTTGGAATGAAACTATTCCACCTCAGATCATCAGGCATTAGTTATATTATCATAAGGAGCACGCAACCTAGATCCCTGGGCATGCGCAGTTCACAATAGGGTTAGTGCTGCTATGAGAATCTAATGCCGCCTTTGATCAGACAGGAGGCGGAGCTCAGGCAGTAATGCTCGCCCATCCCTCATCTCCTGCTGTGCGGCTCGGTTCCTAACAGGCCACAGACTGGTACTGGTCCGCGGCCCAGGGGTTGGGGACCCCTGGCCTACATCTATGCCTGCAGGAATAAAAAAAAAAAAAAAAAAAAACCTGCAGGCAGATTTAAGTAACATAAAGGTTTCTTTAAATCATACTTTTGGGCAGTGGCTCATGCCTGTAATCCCAGCCCTTTGGGAGGCCGACATGGGCAGATCATTTGAGGTCAGAAGTTCAAAACCAGCCTGGCCACCATGGTGAGACCCCTGTCTCTACTAAAAATACAAAAATTAGCTGGGCGTGGTGGTGCGTGCCTGTAATCCCAACTACTTGGGAGGCTGAGACATGGGAATCGCTTGAGCTCAGGAGGCAGAGGCTGCAGTGAGCTGAGATCACACCACTGCACTCCAGCCTGGGAGACTCCATCTCAAAAAATCATCATCATCATCATCATCATACTTTTTTCTTATTGTTCTCTTCTTCCAAAATGTGTCTTAATGTTTCATCCTACAAGGAGCAATGGAAGCCAGTGCTTTTCAAACAGCATTACACAGAAAACTAGCATGCAGGATAGCTATTCATGAGTATTCTGGGAAGCAGTCTGTGTTCAAAGTGTGAGAGACATGGCATGCTATGATTCTACCTCCTTGGGAATGCACAGTATGTATTAGCAAATTCAGGACTGTGAGAAGTCCATGTATACTTTGTGAACTATGATGTTGCCTACACTTACGTGATCACAGAATGCATTTTCACAAATCACTTTGTGGAATAGCTGGGCTGCAGAGAATACAGTGGAGGAAATGTTGCTCTACACCCCAGTGTTTACTATTCAAGACTTAACAATCTGACCTCGGCCGGGTGCAGTGGCTCACGCCTGTAATCCCAGCACTTTGGGAGGCTGAGGCGGGCGAATCACAAGGTCAGGAGATCGAGACTATCCTGGCTAACACAGTGAAACCCTTTCTCTACTAAAATTACAAAAAATTAGCCAGGCATGGTGGCGGGTGCCTGTGGTCCCAGCTACTCGGGAGGCTGAGGCAGGAGAATGACCTGAACCCAGGAGGTGGAGCTTGCAGTGAGCCAAGATCACGCCACTGCATTCCAACCTGGGCGACAAAGTGAGACTCTGTCTCAAAAACAAAACAAAACAAAACAAAACAAAATCTGACCCCAATTATTCTTAACCATATTCAACAACAAACATTCACGATTCTGATGTGTACTGGGGATCTTACATACCAGTTTTCCCTAGAGAAAATCTCTCCTCTGGTCAAGTTCATCTCCTTCCCATGTCCTAAACAGACATTGGTTCCAATGTTCTGTTCACACACTCCCCATACTAGAATTTCTACCTTCAATCATTTTGTTCAATTTACTCCTTCAACACTTGAGATAAAATCCCACCTCCTATGAGACTCTTCCACATAATGCCATCTTTCTTTCCCTGGAATAAGCCACCCCAAACACAATGGTACGTGCTTGGGATTCACCTGTCTCTGTAGTATTATAAGTCCCTATTTGCCGTACATACGTCTGGTCCCCCAGCTACCCATGGACTGGCTGAGAGCAGGCTCTAAGCTCTTAGTTTCTTCCTACAATATCTAATACATGATATTTTCCTCCAACACAGCAGATACTCCATACATAAGTGCTGGTGAATTAGGAAACATATGGTATTTCACACATCGCTTTCATCATTAAATAACCAATGGACACTAGAATAACTCAAAACACTTAAGAAGTAGGCACTTTTGTTGTTGTTGTTATTGCTGTTGTTGTTGTTTTGAGACAGTTTCACTCTTGTTGCCCAGGCTGGAGTGTAATGGCACAATCTCGGCTCACTGCAACCTCCACATCCCAGGTTCAAGTGATTCTCCTGCCTCAGTCTCCCAAGTAGCTGGGATTACAGGTGCCTGCCACCACGCCCAGCTAATATTTTTGTATTTTTAGGTGAGATGAGGTTTCACCATGTTGGCCAGGCTGGTCTCGAATTCCAACCTCAGGTGATCTGCTCGCCTGGGCCTCACAAAGTGCTGGGATTACAGGCGTGAGCCACCACACCCGGCCGGAACATTTTTATTCTCTGGAAAATAGTGTGGTCTGGTGTAAAAAGCATCTAAAGAATACAATTAACTTAGATCTCTAAATTGAAATCTCAAAAATCCCTTAAGAATGACTTAATGTACATGGATACAGTAGGCAACATGCTCAGACCTTTAAAAAAGCATTGGAATTTCCATACCATCTGCAAGCACAGGGTTCATTCCTTACTGACTACTCTGTATGTCAGATATCACATATATTTATGTATTAAATATTATATAATAGTTTATACATAGGCTTATTTTATTCCCTCTCCAGGATATCCACATGGTCTCCGTTTTAGGAAGCCTCAGATGATACTTGCCTACAAGATAGCAACTACATGGCATATCCATCTTTCATACCTAGAAGTATCTGATATTGGCAAAATCAAACCAAAAAAGACTACAGATGTCTAAAGATGCAGAGTATTCAACACACAAGTCCGGACTTCAAAGTAAGTGGATGATATACCTGGATAGAATACAAAACATATTTGCCAATATGACACATGTAAAACTGTTCAGGTAGGATAGCTAGCACAATAGTCAAGTTTTGGGTTTTTCAGATGAAAAGAACAGCCAATATACCATTAATATATAATGGTTGAAATACTATAAAAGCAGAGCATTATGTCCATAATCAGAATGACTGTTCTGTGACATAGATGCAGGGGCATTCACACATGTCCTTCTGAAGCAGGAAAGAGGACTGATGAAAAGTCCTGGGGCAAGTTGTCCAGGTTCAAATCCTGGTTCCATTACTTACGAGGCATATGACTCGGGGCAGATTTCTTCTCTGAGCTTCACTCTGTTTCCTCATCTAACAAATGGGGACAAAGTGATATTGACTCCATTGTGTTGCTGTGAAGTTTCAATGAGATGATGCCCGTGAAGCTCTCTGAACATGGCTTAGCACATACAAAGCACTGGATACATGTTAACTTTATTACATTCCTGTGACTTAAGTAAAAGACAGATCCTAACACTGGCTGCAGATAGTAACTAGCATGCAAACCTCCATCAGGCTGTCTAATGTTATTCTGTGCTGTTGTATGGACTTCTCATTGCGAGAACAGAAAAGGATGCTGTGGGAGGTCATTACCAACAAACACCAGCAGGCCCTACATCCTGCTTACTTCCTGTAGAGGAGGTAAAATGACAACTCTAGGCAAGGGATCATCCTCTCTTGGGAAATCCAGTAGGCAACCTAAATGACAATTCTGCTATTAGCATATCTGTGGAAGCTGTGAGTGGGTGTTACATGGTCATTCGTGGGCATGTATTTACATTTTACCTGCATGTGATTTTAGCACTGTACACAATATGAACAAATCATTCAATGCAGAATGACTTGTTCATGTTCCCGACTTTGAAAATGAAAAACATCAACATTTTCCTCTCTTTTCTGGATCAAAGGAAAAAGTCGCACAAGGAAAATCTAGGTTTTAATCATTCATTTCCTTTAACAGGTTAATGAATGCTTCGTGGAAAAAGGGGGGAGCGTGCATTTCTATCCTAATTAAAAAACTCTTCAAATAACAAGACATTCGGAAGTTCTTTTCATTATCAAATAACTGTAAATGAGTTTATCAAAGTCTTAAAAGGTGTTGCTTACGGAAAGATCTGAAACTCAAACCTACTTGCTAACATTTCTGATTATTATTTGTTCTTTCTTTCCATGCTCTGTTTCTTAGTTTTCTCCTATACCTCACATGCACAACTCTTTTTGTTTTTACTTTTGGATCTCATACATCTTTCATGTCTTGTAAGATACCTTTTTCTTTCTTTCCTTCCTTCCTTCCCCTCCCTCCCTCCCTCCCTCCCTCCCTCCTTCCTTCCTTCCTT
>NW_012106030.1:3975641-4004043 GCF_000951045.1 Mandrillus leucophaeus | reverse complement strand
GCCAGGTTGATCTCGATCTCCTGACCCCGTGATTCGCCCGCCTTGGCCTCCCAAAGTGCTGGGATTACAGGCGTGAGCCACCACACCCAGCCTGATATCTTTTCTTTTTACCTTTTTATTAGGCTGACTAAATTTTGTGGTGGCTAATTTAGCACATGAATTTTCAGCATCATTACTTACTAAAAGTTAAGTCTCTCCAGCCTGGCCAACATGGTGAAACCCCATCTCTACTAAAAATACAAAAATTAGTTGGGCATGGCGGTGTGTGCCTGTAATTCCAGCTACTTGGGAGGTTGAGGCAGGGAATCCCTTGAACCCAGAAGGCGGAGGTTGCAGTGAGCTGAGATGGTGCCACTGCCCTCCAGCCTGGGTGACAGAGCGAGACTCCATGTCAAAAAAAAAGTCAAGTCTCATTTTTCCCTTTACTCCCCGCCCCCCACTCTGCTCCTCTTGTCCTTTGAGAAGGATTGGTTTTTGCTGTCTGATAATGATATAAAGTGGAAGTGACAGAGTGTAAACTGCAAACTACATCCAGCTTCAAAGCAGCTTATGGAAGTCTATGCCATCCATGGGAACCTGGTCCCCTCTGAAGATGGAAAGACCAGATTCCCACACATTGTAGTATTTCCCGCCACAGGATATAGAAACTAAATGGATTAAATGGTAAATACATAAAATTAAAATAGTTTTGTATTATAGCATATATTGAAAAGTCATGATACACATACAAAATATATATATTTGTCATCTATGTAAAGATATATGTAATAAAATATATTTATACACATATATAGAAACAAGTAATTTTACATCTTCTCTGATGAAATCTAGTGATGATTCTATTATTTATTTAAGAAAATGAGATTCTGAGATTTTATTGTGGTCTGATGAACACATTCTCGTGATAAAAATGCCTGAATTTTGCAGGATAAACATTTGCCTGGTGGAGTAGGTCCTGGAATAACATCATCATGTTCAACATTGTTTTGTTATAATGATGATAAGAAAAAAAAAAAATCAGTTCCTAGATGGGAGCCACTGTCTGGGTAGAGTCTGCATGTTCTCCTCATGACTATGATAGGTTTTCTCCAAATAGTCAGGCTTCCTCCCACATCCCAGAGCTGTGCACCTCAGATGAATTGGCGTGTCTGTATTGTTCCTATGTTGTAGGTGGGCGTGGGTGTGTGTGAGCACACCCTGTGATTGGATGGCGGCCTCTCCAGAGATGGTGCCCATCCTGAGCTGTGTACCGGGTAAGGTTCCCGGTCACCTGTGACCCTGAACTGAATTATATTACTTGTTTTTAATAATCTTTAAGTCTATGTATAGCCAGCTCACATTTATTTCAAAGTTTAACATTAGAAGTGTTTTGGGTCTTAGTTTATATGTCTGGTGATGTTTCTGTGACCAAAATATGCCATATCCATTAGCCTATGGTAAAACTGGTTTTGTTATATATAGTTTCACTTAAAGTCACAGTTTACAAGCAACTATTACCAATGTTCAGTGAAGACTGACAACTGTCTACTAAAGAGCCCAAGGGCCCAGAAATCATAACAGCCCATGCTTTAGTTCATGCTGTCATTATTTCTATGTAGTAATATTTCATTGAGATAATCACCAATATGCTAATTTCCAACCTATGTTCATTTTCAAAAGATTTTGGCATTTTTATTCAGATTTAGGGAGGGTTCTACTTCCATTAAATTAAAATCTCTTAACAACAGATTTTAAGGTCATTTAGCTCAAGTTCCTTTTCTGCTCTGTCAACCGCAGAAGAAACTAGGGGATACAACTCCGTTTCCCTGAATTTCATATAAAACTGGTTCATCTTTGAATCCACCTAAAAGTAGGATATGTGAATAAAGAACTATAAAGGATACAAAAAATAGTTTTATCTCAGCACCATTTAAGCACATAAACTCTGCATTAGCGTGAGGTGCCACCAAACATATGAGGCAGGAGGGTCAGCTCTCTGACTACCTGCCTGGCCCCCCCACCTCCCCGTCTAACTGTTGTTCACTGCATTTCTTTGTTGTGCAAGCGACAGACCCACCAGTGGCTAAATAAAAAGGATCTGACACCATTTTACCTTGATTTGTAGAGGTCACTGACCCCAATTTTCATAATGAATCGCTTTAAAAATGAACTTTTTTAAGTAATACAGAAGAGAGATGTCAGGTTTACCTTCAATTATTTAATAATCGACCAAGATAGCCAGCTACAGGCCAAATTGTGAAGTCAGTTAAATTTTGGGAGGGCTTTCTGAAATCCTTTTCTAGCTCCTCTTTATTTATTCCAGCCACCTATAAAATCACCATCCTTTTATTCTCAAGCATCCATGGCTCTCATCCTGACCTCCTCCACCTTTCCCATCCCTCCCCAGGATCCCTCCTTGCAGCCCTCACGCAGGCCTGGCAGGCTCTGCTACACACGCGACTAACATTTCTTAAACCTAAGTGGTCTATAAAAGTTTACTCATACTCCCACTATTGACTTACATTATTGTATTATGTTTTCAAAATTTGTAGAAACACAACTAGGAGTAACTCCTTAGGCTTGGAACTCCTAGGCAACTACAAAACCAAAATAAATTTGTAAGAAAAATTCAAGAAAAGTTATAAAACAAACACACTTTAACAATATTCATGGATTGTGGCAGAAGAGGTTTGGCTACAACTAACTGGTCACTTGCAGTGTGGTAATGGCACTGAGACTATGGCAAAGGTTCTTGTGAGCTGGGAGTGTTTTCCTTACGCTAGGCAGCAGGACAGCACAGTTCTCATGCCACTCTTTCTATTAGACATAGAAAAAATGATGTCATCCAGCCTACTCTTGGTGAAAATACATCATTTACGAGTCAGTCATTAGCCAGACATAAAGATTTAGGGGCAGACCCAAATATAAACACAGGTGCTGAAGTTTCATGGGATGACCTTGTTATGAAATTATCATTCAGATGATTCAGAATGTGTTGATATCAGTTTATTATTATTATCAAAATAAAAACACAAAGTTAAGATGCTCTAGCAGATAAGTGAAGTCCCTGGGAGTAGACACCCTAGAATGAGGACTACAGAGCCCCAATAATGGATACCTCTCCAAAAACACTCGTCCCTCCTCTACTCAGTCCAAGCCACCATATGCCAAAGCAATCGAATGCGTCAACCCTTCACAGGGAGACACCATGTCTTACCTTCCAAGAATATTCATCATTTAAAAGGAAATACTTGGAAAAGGCCACAAGGTCTTTAATCCAAAGAGCGAATATCAAACTGCACAATTCCAGGCACTATGGTGGACTGGAGAGGGAGGGAGGGGAAGAGATAAAGAGGGAGAGTGAGAGAGCTAATTGGGGAAGGAAGGAGAGGAGAAGCAGAAGCAGAATGAGATTTATTTAGGGACAGAGAATTTTGAGAGAAATTTCTTAATTCTCATTGCTCAATAATAACAGGCTGCTCAGGTACACTTTTCATCTCTCATTCAACAGCAATGTGCTATTAATGACATTCTCGCAGCAAATAATTTATGTACGCCTGATGCTAGTATACCCATACATATGTGTACACACACACACACACACACACACACACACAAACATGCACAGCCTGTGTGCCATTTAGGTCCATAAAGTTAGGTCTCCAGAGCCCAAAACCACCAAACCCTCCCTTCTCTTTCTTTTCTACCTTGTCCTGGAAAAAGCACAGATGTGATCCTAAAAGCAAAAGTAGCTCTGGAGTGACAAATTTGTCTCTCATTATCTATTGCTGCTGCTGCCCAATCCCAAAAGGCAGAGAACCGTGTTGAAGCTGGAGGCAGAACAGAGATGTGTCTGTCCCTAAGAGGGTGCTCACAATCTCACTCTAAACTGTTTGAACCTCAGGCCAGCGGAAACAGCTATATTCTCTACAAATTTAACTCACCACCTTTTTCCCAAGGTCTACTAGATGAGATTCATTTTAGAGCCTATACCTCTTAAGAAAACTAAACTGCAATGAAATAAGCATAAGAAACACAGTACTAGTAATAATCACAGCTAACACGTATTATGCCAGGCACACATTATAAGGACTTTACCGAGGTTTTTCTCATTTAACCTCCCAACTAGGAGGTATAAAATCACTGCAAGTGATAGTGCTGTCTGTCACATTTTAAATATTTACACATAGCTACTCCCATAGTTTAAACATTAAAACTGGAGTCCTGAAAATGTCATTAACACACTCTGATACAGAAGGGCAACTTTCAGGCTCAGCATGACATTATCCATTTATTATTCATTTGCAATTGACTTATAGTGAATAGATACAAAAATGTTTATGACGTGTGTAAAGATAAAGAACTTTTTAAAAATATGAATACTGTATTAGTCTGCTAAGGCTGCCATAACAAAAGACCATGGACTGCAGGACTTAAACAGAAATTGTCCCACAGCTCTGGAAGCTGGAAGCCCAAGATCACAGTGCCAGCAGGGTGAGTTTCTCTTGAAGTCTTTCTCCTTGTCCTGTAGATGGCCACCCTCTTACTGCCTCTTCACATGGTGGTCCTCCTGGGCGCAAGCATCCCTGATGTCTTTTCTTCATCTTATAAGGGACACCAGGCAGATTAGATGAGGGCTTACGCCAATGGCCTCATTTTAATGTTATCATCTCTTTATAGGCCATATGTCTAATAATAGTCACATTCTGAGATTCTGAGAGTTGAGACTTCAACATATAAATTATAGAGGGATATAATTCGGCTTGTAATGGACACCAATATAATGCATCAGCTAAAGAAATTGAACATTTGCAGCCCTTCTGTGGGTTTCTCTCAAATCGCATCCCTTCCTTCCTCAGGGGCAACCATTCTTCTGATTTTTGTCTGGCATTTCTTGATAGTTTTAATAACTATGTTTGTATAGCTTCAAAATCTTACTTTTTAATTTCCTAACAGAACCATTAAAGCAAATAAAATTCCCTCTAAGCAGTGTTTTAGCTGCATCTCTTCCAGATTTTGATATATTTGGATATATATCACCATCATTGCAAAACCTATTCTAATTGTACTTCTGACTTCTTCTTTGACCTATGAGTTGTTTAGAAGTGTGTTGTTTAATTATCAAAGGTGGGGAATTTTCTTGATGGCTTTGTTATTAACTTCTAATTTAATTTCACTATGGCCAGAGCGAATACTTCGTGTGATCTCAATCCCTTTTAAATTATAGAAACTTGTTTAACAGCTCAGCATATTATCTTGCATTTGGAATTAAAATAATAAAGTAATAATAGCCTAATTTAGCATAGGTACATTCACCACTGAGTTGCATACCTGCACTCCCAGATACTCAGGAAGCTGAGGCGGAAGGATTGCTTGAGCCCAGGAGTCCAGGAGTTCAAGGCTGTAGTGCACTATGATCACAGCTGTGAATTGGCACTACACTCCAGCCTGTAGAACATAGTGACAATTTGTCTCTTACTTTAAAAAAAAAAAAAAAATTCAGGGCTGGGGGCAGTGGCTCATGCCTGTAATCCCAACACTTTGGGAGGCCAAGGTGGGCAGACTGCTTAAGCCCAGGAGTTCGAGACCAACCTGAGCAACATGGCAAAACCCCGTCCCTACAAAAATTACAAAAATTAGTCAGGCACAGTGGTGCACGCCTGTGGTCCCAGCTACTTGGCAGGCTGAGGTGAGAGGATTGTTTGAGTCCAGGAGGTCAAGGCTGCAGTGACCTGTGCCATAACCACAACACTGCACTCCAGCCTGGGCAACAGAGTGAGAACCCGTCTCAAAAAGAATAAAAATTAAAAATTAAAAAATCAGTCATTTATAGAACTGCTAAAATAATTTATTTGGCCGGGCACAGTGGCTCACACCTGTAATCCCAGCACTTTGGGTGAATTACCTGAGGTCAGGAGTTCGAGACCAGCCTGGCCAACATGGTAAAACCTTGCCTCTACTAAAAACATAAAATTAGCCAGGCCTGGTGGCACATGGCTGTAATTGCAGCCACTTGGGAGGCTGAGGCAGGAGAATCACTTGAACCCAGGAGGCAGAGTTTGTGGTGAGCCAAGACCGTTCCACTGCACTCCAGCCTGGGCAATAGGGTGAGATTCCATCTCAAAAAAAAAAAAAAAGAACTTATTTAATCAGGTAAAAGTTTGATTACTATTCATGGGGAAATGGACAAAGTATTTATTTTTAGGAACACAAGTATTGTTCTTTACCCAAAGTGTTGACTCAAAGAGGATGAGAATAGTGTAATCATATAATTGTACCTTAGAGTTTTACCATTTTTTAAACATCTCATACTCAAAACCAAATAGTAATCACTTGCTGTACCTGTAGGAATTGAGTATTGAGAGATATCAAGAGACCGAGAAAAGAGTTTAAAACTTATGGCAAATTAAACTGGAATGGTATTTGATACTTCTTTAAGAAATATCGGCCAGGCGCGGTGGCTCACGCCTGTAATCCCAACACTTTGGGAGGCCGAGGCAGGCAAATCACGAGGTGAGGAGATCAAGACCATCCTGGCTAACACAGTGAAACCCTGTCTCTACTGAAAATACAAAAAAATTAGCCGGGCGTGGTGGCGGGCACCTGTAGTCACAGCTACTCAGGAGGCTGAGGCAGGAGAATGGCGTGAACCCAGGAGGCAGAGCTTGCAGCAAGCTGAGATCGTGCTACTGCACTCTCGCCTGGGCAACAGAGCAAGACTCTGTCTCAAAAAAAAAAAAAAGGAAAAGAAAAAGAAATATCCAGGGTTGGGGGCAAGGGGAAGAAACTTGGAGGACAAGTCAGTAAGTGCAGCAAACCACCATGGCACACATATAAAACAAATCTGCACATTCTGCACATGTGTCCCAGAACTTAAAGTAAAATTAAAAAAAAAAAAAAATCCAGAAAGATTATCCAGCCTCAAGGTTTATATTATAATGGCTATAAACAACAAAAACATAAACCTATTTTTCAAAGGTTTCCCAATGTACTACAGAAGAAACAAACATAC
The DNA here is from genome assembly GCF_000951045.1 of Mandrillus leucophaeus. NCBI lineage: Eukaryota > Metazoa > Chordata > Mammalia > Primates > Cercopithecidae > Mandrillus > Mandrillus leucophaeus. The sequence continues at coordinate 3,997,052 of NW_012106030.1, read as the reverse complement.
AAAACGACTTTGATATTTCTAAAAGGGATAACTTAACATCAAAAAAAAAAAAAAGTTAATGAAAAAACAAACACTCAATGCTTACTGCCTTGCTTTAAGAAAAAACCATTTGGTGAAGCACATTTTCCCCCAAAGCTATTTAAACACCAAGATTCAGAAGTAAACCTTATTTAGATGAGTTTCTAGTCAACGAATTGACCTACATAATCTAAGTTATATAAATCAAAAAGCTAGGCAATATCCTCGAAGGAAGGGGCTAAAAATGGTTTAAAGTTTTTCAGCCTAGGGATAAACATGAACTACAAGAGACATAAATTTTCCTGAACACTTTGTATCACACAGCTAAGTAGAGAGGACATTAATGTTTAATTTTTAAAGTTATTTAAAAATGAATTTCTATAAGTATTATAAAAACAACAAGCTCTAATTTTGGCCATAATCATGGTAAGTATTCACGTGTTAGCAATCAGATTTCAAACTAAGACTTTATAGATGCAGCTCTTGGGTTAATTACCCTCTGACAATACACTGTTAGTAATACTGTGTGTGTAGAGCTGTTGGGCTCCTACTGGTTCAAACATGGCTTTGAACAGCCTGTGTTAATGAAAACTCTCCTTTCCAAAGATTCTTATGGGTCACTCTTACAAAAATCCTGTATTAGAGCCAGCAAACAGCCTCATGCACCAGATCTGAAACTGTACATTTTTCAGGCATTACATGAAATTTTCTTATACAGTTCCCTATTAAAATGGTTTAAATTCCAAACCAAGCCTTGGGAAACAGAGCTTACACTATCTTGAGCCTTTCTATAGCATCGGGCAATGGGATGAGAATGCCGCAATGAAAAGACAAAAGTAGTGTTAAACTCTCACACTGGAACAGCAAATTAATCTTTACTATGGAATAGAGACAAAGCCCTTTGTTATCATCAACTGTGAAATATTCTTCTTTTTTTTTTTTTTTTTTCTTTTTTTTGAGACAGAGTCTCGCTCTGTCTCCCAGGCTGAAGTGCAATGGCGTGATCTCAGATCTGCAACCTCCGCCTCCCAGACTCAAGCGATTCTCCTGCCTCAGCTTTCCGAGTGGCTGGGATTACAGGTGCCCACCACCACACCCGACTAATTTTTGTATTTTTCATAGAGACAGGCTTTTGCCATATTGGCCAGGCTTGTCTCGAATTCCTGACCTCAACGGATCCACCTGCCTCAGCCTCTCGAAGTGCTGGGATTACAGGCGTGAGCCACCGCGCCTGGCCAACTGCGAAATATTCTTATGACAATTTTGATTTTACAAAATTAGGTTTTAGTCGTAGCCCCTGCAGGCATTTTCCTGTTGCATTCTGGATTAACCCATTTTTTTAGTTAATTCCTGTCAAAATGACAAAGGAGAATTGATTTCTTTCAGTGAGGTATCCTTATAAATGGGAGAATCTGTGTTGATTGATGGGGTGTTAAAGAAAAGAACCATTAATGGATTTGTAAAAAAATAGATAAATAAAGCAAAATCTCCACTTATGACCACCAATTGATAACAGCAGCTCTTTTTTCATCGGAAATTTTTTTTTTAGTTTAGAAATTTTTAAAGCAGTCCAACTCACTCATCACTCTACTTACTAATAAAATACAGCTTTATTTAAGCAATTCCCACTGAGATGGCCCAAGTTAAAGGTCACTCAGCATGGTTATCATAATACTAAATAAGTTAAAAATTTAAAAGTCAAATGGAAAACATCATTTAAAGCTATGCTGTGCTGTAATGGAAAAATCTGAGGCTCTGCAGTCAGGTGATCTAAATTCAAATTCCAGTTTGGCACTTATTAAGCACTGTACTAAAGCTGTCTGAGCCTCAGTTTTCTCATCTCCAAAATGTGCAAACCCTTAGCCTTGCAGAGTAATTGCACTACATAAGGTAATAAAGGTAAAATATCGGATATACAGCATAGAATACAATAGCTCTTCACTAAGTAGCAATTTTTATTAGTATTATTGTTTAGAACAAAACTTTAAGAATATATTATTTTAAATTATATTATTTTTTCATGCCCATACTAACCAGGCAAACTAAAAATTGTATTTAATGGGCTGTCTGGGGCTCTTCAGTACAAAAAAAAAAAAAATCTAGCTTTTGAAATTGTTGGTTTTGTTTTCATAAGGGAACTAAAAACAACACTGGATTTTAAAATGCATTTATATTAGGTAGGAATATATTTCTAAGGTCTTCCCATTACATGGATTTTAACTATTATGAATTTAGAGCAGTAAACACATCCCACTGCTGCTAAGTATTTACCACAACCTCAGCAAAAATGAGATGAGCCACCAAATGTCAGTGTGACTGCAACCTGGACTCAAGCAAAAGTTAACTGCTCTCGAATTCCCCTTCCTGGAAATACTGATGGAGAAACAGAACTGGTGCCAGAAGACTGGAGATGGGGGAAATGAGTTCCCACTTTGAAGAAGACAAGAAAGAAAAACAAAAAGGAAAAGAGAATCCCAATACTGCACACCACCAGTGCGTTTACTGTTGATCCTGGACAAGATTCTTGGCAGAGTGTTAAAAGAATGGTTTGTGACTACTCAGAAAAGAAAGCATCAGTCCTGGCGGACAGTGTGGGTTCAATAGGGATGAAACAAACCTCATTTCCTTCTCTGACAAGGCTGGTAGCCTGGCAGATCAGGGAAACACTGTGGACATAATATATTTGAACCTGAGTAAGGAATCTGACAAGGGCTCCCAGGACAATTTAAAGGACAAGATGTGAAAATATGGGCAGAAGGCTAGGGCAGTTTATTAGACTAATAAACACATGAGCCAAAGGCTGTCAACATCCAATCAGTGCCACTCTCTGGAAGGTCCCTAGAGACAGGGTTTTGTCCTTGGTCCCTTCGCTTCATCATTTTTTTAAAAACAAATGACCTGGATGAAGCCAAAGAAAGAATATTTATCATATTTTCAGGTTGCTTAATTAAAACTAATATTTGTGTGGTGCTTTATTTTTTCAAACATCTCTATGCGCACTATTATTCTTTACCTTCACAACTATTCGACAGGGGAGGCAGAACATTTTATTTTCCATTTTACAAATGAGAAAACTGAAGCTTACTGCAGTTAAATTATTCATGTGATGTAACAAAGCCGGAACACAGTAAAGCCAGGATTTAACCTCATGTATCGAGTCTTTTTGACTTCACGTTGGGACCAAAACCTGGGACAGGCAACAGCTATAGATGCAGGATTCAAAAAGATTTTGACAAGCAGAAGCGAGGAGCAATATCTGATCGATAACTTCAAATAGATTCCCAGTGTGCCCATATAGGTAACATTTTGTCCCCAAGGATGTCCTGAAACATTCAGCTCAATATGATGTGTGAGATGGTACATTCACTAATACAACCAGGCCATGCTACATATCTAGAATAAAAAGGATCATAGTCTCCCCCAACTCTCGTCACAACACACCTGGGTAAAGAGGTTCACCCATTAGATGTGATCTTTAAGAGCCTTTCCTGCTCTGGGGTAGCATTATTCTAGTACAAGGCATAGGATGGTTTAAATGAAGCTTTTTTGAGAGGAAATGCTCACAGCTTGGTCATGTAACCATCACAGAACTATACAAGAAAACAGATCAGAGAGGCTGAAATCCAGAATTCCAAGTTTTAGAGTTTATTCAGTAGTCAGCTGTAAATTTTAAAAAACAACAATATTCACAGTAGTGATAAAGAAATACAATTTTCTCTTTCCTAGTGTTATATTAGTCCAGATTCCCCAAACACAGGAGAAGCATCTGTCAAAGGTGTCCTGCTGCTTGGAATACAATATGGAAAACCCAAGGACATTTCTGACATAAGGAAGTAGGAATAGTGACGTCGCCCCAGGCTTTCAACTGGCTGGAGCTTAGACCTCTCCTTCCTCTTTAACTTCTCTCCAGTGAAGCTCTATCAAGCAGTATCTTGCCTGCTTCTCCCACCAGCTCCCCGACCACCTCTCTCCACCCACAGCCAGACACATGCAAGAAAGAGTCTGGTACAATAACAGGAGGGAGGATCATGGAGGCAGCTTCTAGAACTTGTGAAACATCCTAAGAGGCCCATTCCTTGTTCTCATCCTGACCAGGTGCCAATCAAGCTTGGATTTCCAAGATCCAAGGCAAGAGGTATTCCATCCAAGACAACCAAATGGAGGGTTATGGCAGCCTACCAAAACAATAAAAAATATAAATTCTCCAAATAGCAAAGGAAATCCATATTTAAGCATATGCTCAACTTCCTATGCCAATATCTTCTAAACTTGTAAAACTGTACATGCCCTTTGATATCTAAATATCCTATTCTTGGTTCCACTTTTATATCAAGGTTTCTTCTTTCTAACTATATTCACAGATACTGAAGTTTCTGCCTCACAATATCTTATCTTCAGAACTTTTAAAACCCACTTTACATGTCAGATGCCATCTTTTGCTTTCCTCATTTTAAAGTGTATCCTCCTCTTCTATTTCTGACTCTTCCCACTAGTTTTCTTTTTCGCAGCTTCCTGTGATCAACACCAAAGGCGATACGTATTAGGTAAACAGGCTGCCCCAGAGGGGAATGGAAGGGAAGAACTACTTAAATCAACACTACCAAACTCTGGTAGTCAAGGGTGTGTGGTATTTTTCCACGAGATGTAGTCTAACAGCTTACACTGGAGCAGTTCAAATACCTCCTGCTAGTGGCATTGCAGCAGCTCCAGCCATATGTACCAGAGTCACCAGCCAATGCATCTGATGCCAGGGAGAATCTGCAGTTTAATGAAATTCCCTACCAGTGCTGCAGACATACCCACAGCGTTATTTCATTTAACATCATATTAATGCATTTCAGGTCCTGAGTTTATGGCCTGTGCTGATTTTTTTGATGGCTGAGTTACGCCCACCAAGACAACATAACATCCAGACAGCAACCCCAAGGGCAATGTGAGGAAGATTTTCTGATTATGTCATCAAACAGGAAACCTCACGGAGACTCTGGGATTAATGCATTTTCCACTGGAGCTGAAAGCAGGCAGGATGCAGTCACTGGAAAGGAGAGAGGGAGGGAAAAACGTTGGTAGAGGTGGAGGTGGTGTTTTTCATATAACATTTAAAGAAATCACTCATATTTACTCACATCCTTAAGCCTCCAAGCAAATAAAGATTTTAAAACTTCAGTTGAATGTGGTAAAAAGCAAGCTATATAAGCACTGGATATGAATGCACCCCACAAAGAGTTTCTCAAAACCATGGCACCATTCTTGCTCCAGATGGCATGGAAAATAATTTATAAATGACAAAAGTTCAATGGGTGTACAGCAGCTGTTCAGTTTCAGCTCTTTGGCCACCCACTTCAGGAGAACTGAGAGCTTTCAATCAACTCTTGTCTCTCACAGGGCCTTCAAACAGCATCAGAACATGTGTACAATATGTTCTCAGAAAGTAGCTGGCCAAATACGAAAGATTAGAAAATCAAGTGAAATAGAAAAGAGAAATACATTCCATTTTCCTCAAAGTCCCAAGCAAGAACTAAGAACAAAGAAAACCCAAACTTTGCATAATCTTCTTTTTTTGTTTGTTTTTTTGCATGTATACTCACAGTTTCCTTTGCCACAGAATGAGATCTAGAACTTCATCAGTGTTATTTTAATAGCATATAGTCAATATTTTCCTTGCCCACCTTCATTCACTCCTATAAACCCTTATGTTAAGAAAGCACTTCAGCTTAACCATGGGACAACCGCTACTTAGAAATCTAGCATCTCCCATTTTATATTACTCTTCTGTTCTGAGCTGCCAAGAAAAACAAACAAATTTTAAAACACCACCATACTGCAAAATAAACATTATCCTCCCATTTTTTTTCAAGAAGAGTTGCTCGGTTGCTGTTCAAGTCTTGATAAATCATTTGCAAAAAGAGGTGAATAGAGATGATTATACTAACCTAATTATTCGGCTTGTTTAAAACCAAACCTATAAAACTAATGCAACCTAAATAATTTGCCACTTTCAGAAGAGCCAGTTTCAAGGATGGCAACTGCAGTAGGTAAGGTTATAATTTAAGGAGAGAAAACTTTTAGGATAGTCAATGTTGTGAAGCCCATCTGCTATGTGGGCTCTCGGGCATGCACTCTTGATTGACTGCAGAAGCTTTCTAAATTTTAGCCCAACCAGGTTTACATTGGATAGAAATGTGGAAGGATGATAAACAGCTGTCATCCTTTGTGAGCTCCCAAACACAGGAAGGCAAGATTATATCACAGGAGACATGAACCCACCCACTCTCTCCTGCTTCAGCGTTTCTCTATAAATAGATCTCTTAAAGGAAGGGGCTCACTGGTGCCTTTGCGGTGACTGTTTCTTCATGCTTATAATATGCGTGGAGTCTGGTTACAAAAAGGGGGACAGAATCAGAACAACATCTTAACGAAGAAAACACTTCCTATTAAACCTTACAGCAAACAATTTTAAATGAAGAAATGTATAATCATAAAAGATGTTAAAGAACAACCAGAGCTGGCTGAACACAAAATTGTTCTCCAAGTTCACATTCAATTTCATGTAAGCCCTTGGTGGTGAGCCTTATCCAGTCATTTTTTATTACCATTGAGCTAACTGTGCAATCTGTAAATGATCTTTCAAACACTGTTCTATTTGTCCATCAATGGAGGAGAAACATAAGAATTGGGAGAGAAAACTGGTCAATAATTATATGCTTGAAGGGAGCAAGATCAAGAGAAACATTAAAACCAATCATCTTCCTTATTTTTTAAAAACACGTATATTTTCTGCACTTCCTGGCTGTTACTAGGAATAACAAATCAGCAATGCAGAGTAGAGTTCTTTTCAACAAGTAAAGGCATTTGGACATTTACCCAGAGCTGGGTAGTAGATAGAGAGATCTGGCAAGTGTTAAAATTATTCTCAAGATACTATGAGGATTAAATTTCATACTAAGAAAATTTTACTCACTGTGCAAAATATCTCTAGTTAAGCAAATTATTCAGAACTTGGGACTGAATACATTCAATAAAGCTGTCAAAAACACAAGGATCCATTGTCTCTTCTTTTTGCCTCAAGGAACTTAGACAGACAGCCACCAGACAGGCTTGCTGAACTCCCTGCGGCCTTCAAGGGTGAATTTCTGTAGGACAATCTCCTGACTACAAAATGAACTTAAACAAGTAGTTCTGTAACTTAAGACTCCCTGCCTTAGGATTTCTTTTTAAATTAGCTTGAGTTTTTGGCTGCTCTTTACCTGGTCCACTCACCAGAGAAACAACAATCAAAATCAGTGAGTGCCACGGTCAGTGTATTTAATAAAATGATAGCTATTTAGAATACAGATTCTGAAACCAGGTAAAGTTGGCAGCGACCAACACCGTTATATACACTAGAGCAAACACATAATATGTCGCTCTCCCAGAGTTTCCAAAGCACATTACGTGTGCCGGAACCTCTTCCAGCTATCAGATCTGGCTACCTTTTATGGCAATAACCCAATTCATACTGTTTTAACCCAATTGAACAGATTATCAAAAGCAGATCATCACAATGACCCTAGATCATCGCTGTCCTATAGAACTTTCTGCAGTGATGGAAACACTCCATATCTAGGCTTTCCAGCCTGGCTGGCCCGAGCAACATGGAGCTATTAAACATTTGAACAGGGCTATTGTGACAGAGGAACTAAATTTTTAGTTTTATCTATTGTCAATCAATTTTACTTTAAATTTAAATAGCCATAGATTTTCAGGGACCACCATATTGGACAGAATGGCTCTAGGAGGCTAAATTAGTAGAGAACAAACAAACAAACAAACAAACAAAAACCACCACTCGAATCCTGCTTCAAAACCATTTTAAAATCTGGAATGGAAGAATAATTTTTAAACTGGAATTACAATTCAATTATAACCGACCGAACATGCAATGGGCTCTCAAAATCACTGAGACAGTAGCAGGGCACAATAATCTAAAGATGTCTGTGTTTTAAAGCATTGTGTCATTTGATTTTCCACAAACTGGAATATTTTGCATATAATATTAGGCTCTTTTAAAAAGGCAACCCATCATTGAAAAAAAAAAAAAATCACGGGAATCAGGCTGTTCTATGAGTATTTTAGGAAGGAAAAGTACAATTGAAAAAATATTCATTTCACTCTGTTGGTATTGCTCGCCCCTAATTTTAAGAATGAGAAGATGATAGAAAAGGTCTTTGTCTAGCACTTTACAATTTGCATTCTTGTACCTTGACAGACATAACAGTGAGTTGAGTTTGTCAGGTGCAAACAGTGTTTTCACACTTCTTATAGAAGTGTGCCTTCATTAGTATTCAACATTTAATTAAGTCATAACACCAGAAAAGATCTGGTAGTGAATTTCAGCACCCATACTATCCATAGCTAATGACAAAAACAGAGTGCTGGATCTTGAACCTCTAAATAATATTTCAAGCAGAAAATATGGTATTGATATAAAAGGACACAACATGACCCTAGATCATTGCTGTCCAACAGAACTTTCTGCAGTGATGGAAACACTCTATATCTAGGCTTTCCAGCCTGGCTGTCCCGAGCAACATGGAGCTACTAAACATTTGAACAGGGCTATTGTGACAGAGGAACTAAAGAACCCAGGATTCATGATCAAATGGACAACTGAATTGTGGTCCTACAACTCTCTCTCTGTGTACAACTGTGAGGAAGTCAATCTTGCTAAACCTCAGTTTTCTAATCTGAAAAATGGGGATAATACTGTAATACTGACTTAATGTTAAGTAAATCCTGGATAGAATGCCCTGCATAAAGCAAGCATATAATAAATGTGTGCTTTTCTAGGCACATTATAATAATAATATCGTTTTTAGTTATTGTGAGTTACAAAAACTCTGGGGCAATCACCATTGTTTTTTCTTTTCCCCCAGGCTGGAGTGCAATGGTGCGATCTTGGCTCACTGCAACCTCTGCCTCCTGGGTGCAAGAGATACTTCTGCCTCAGCCTCCCACACCATCCCATTTTTAAACCACTCTTGATCATAAATGGACAGATAAAATCCTATTACTCAGGGGTTTTTTTTTTTTAACTTGTTTACCACAGGACTAGTGAGAGGCTTTGATGCATTCATTCCCTGATATTCAAGACACTGCTGTCATTAACACAGTAAGAAGGAAATAACCACTTCATTCAACAGTCTTTCCAATTCTTACAAACATGCTATCTTAATTTCCTCAGATGTTGTCAGACATAAGGTTTCTTTTGCAGGAGAGATTAATGAGGCAAGAAGCAGACATAAAGGCATAGACTCTAAAGAATTTTAAGCCGAAGGAAACTTACTTAAAGACCATCTAGTCTAATCCTCTAATTTTGTTTTTTTGGAACCTAGGTCCTGGGAGGGTAAAATTGCTTGCCCTAAATTTCTGAAAATTCTATTCCAGTGCTTTTCCCATCTTAAAATCTTGCATCAAAAGTTGACATCAAGATATACTTTGGGTTCAGTCGTTCTGTGATCCCGATGTCTGTTTCCTGGGGCTTTTAAACTGATGATGGCAATAATTAAATTATAGAAAACTATAATGTATATGCACAAAAACATGCATCACAAGCATCGGCTGCTCTTATTAAGTTTATATTATAAGTGAATGACCCAGATCAATAATTTGGATGAACACATAGAATATAAACTTTGGTAAAAAGCACACACACACATACACACACAAAGAATACAGAAGGATACACACACACACACACACACACACATATATATGAGAAATCTGTTAGATGTTAAAGACAAATTCAAAATTTGTGATTTTATTGTTTCAGTTTCCAAGCAATTGTTTTAGAAATTACACTTATATCCCTCACTTCTTGTATTCAATGTAAATCTAAAACCACATTTGACGTGCTTTAAAACCAACAGGTTCTTTCCACTAAACAAGCTGATTCTTAAGAAAGTGTAGAATAAAGAAGTCAAAAATTGTTTTCTTACTTGTAAAGTTCCCTAAGGAAAAAGGTTTAAAGAGAATCTTGAAAACCACTGGCTAAAATATATTTCAGATATTATCAATGATATTTTCTTATCTATTTGTCAATGTTTTCCAGTTGCTGATTTGATTAAATTCCTGCCCATTCATCTTCTCATGGGAAAACAAAAATTTAAAAGCAGCTTTACATAAAGATGTGTGTGTGTGTGTGTGTGTGTGTGTGTGTGTGTCTGTGTCTGTGTGTTGGTTTTGCTGACAGGCTTTGAGCCTTTCCCCATCTTTATTACCCTGTCTCTGGTAACAGGTTCCAGAGTAGTGTTCAGATCACATTAGAAACCTCATTCTCCTTTCCTGCTATCTATTCCTAAATTTTAAATGCATACTACTTTGGGCCATCATCAGTGAATGATGGAAAGAGTACATGCTTTAAAATCCAACAGACCTTTGAAACCAGCCTTCCCCAACTATTAGCAGAATAAAATAAATTTTAATTTTCTCTTGTAAAATACATGTATAATGTCATAGGATAATTGGAGAATTAATGAGATAATACATAAAAAACATCCAGTGCAACATATAAAAGATAATACCCCCCAAAATGGCAAATATCATGATCTTCAGCAACAACTGACAAGAGTTGCAATATTTACAACAATGAAAGTTTGAAGAGGAAGAAAACAAAATTCCATCTTTAAGGGGCTTTCAAGCCAAGTGAAGAGGCCCAATCTACTCATCTGGAGATGAGGGGCAGTGCGAAGAAGACAGAGCCACCTACCAAGTACAGGGGGTAGCAGAAAAGAGAAGTGTTCGAGAGGAAGGGGTGGTCACAGTTGGAGAAACTCCCTGGAGCAACTAGAACTTGAACTGTGAACTAAATTGCAAGTCAGGCTTGAATATACACCAGGGAGCAGGAGGGTCATTCCTGGCACAGACGTAGCTGCAGCCTAAGCTAAAAGATGCGTCTTGTGGGTCTGGGGGAAGCAGGGTAAGTCTTCATGTAGGAATCATGATGGGCAACTAAGTACAATTCAGACTGGGCAAGCCTTGAATGTCAAGCAATGAAGTTCAAGCGTATCCTTCAGTGGCTGGGGAAGCATTGAACATTTCTCAGCAGACAGCACTATATACACAGTGGTCACCGAGAAAGATTCAGTGGCAGGAAAATTTGAAGGTAGGGTGAGAAGAGAGGTGCTGAAGGAGTGGAGACCACAGTTTTAACCTACACAGTGGGCTGGATCCATGTGCTATTTCACTCCGGTTAAATACACTAGACTGGAAATGAAAGGACGTACACAGTATACAAAGCAAATGCTTACTCTTTGTCCACTGAATCAGAGAAAAAAGTGGCAAAGTGATGGTGCAGGCCTTCTTAGGGTTACACAGACAGGGAGGGAGGCACGGCCCAGAGAAGTAGGCTAGGGAGAGGTAGGGGCCAGGAGGAGGACAAGCAAGGTTTGAATCTGTGGTCAATCTCAAAGGATTAAAAGGCCTGTAAGCAGGATTACAAACAGGGATTAAGGTCCTGGTAATGGACAAGGCAGGTTGAGGCCTCAGCAGGGATCAGAGCCCAGCTATAGAAAAGCCTAGGCCAAGAATGGGAGGGCTATAAGAACATATCATAAGAAAGTCTATCTCTATCTGATCCAGCAAAAAGAAAAATTAGACTATATTAAGTTATTCGGGTCTTGCCTTACAATGATGATTCTTCTAGGTATAAAACGTAAGGACCAATCAAGGTAGATAGGGAGGTTCTCATCTCCTACACAACTATATCTTCAGTTTTAGAAGATTCATCTCTTCCACTTCCTGCTACAGCCACTGTGTACCCAAATGGCTTAAGGGCTTGGCGCCTCTGTGTATGAAGCCTGAGTTCTGACTCATAAGTCTTAAAAAGATATCTAAGGCTGACTCCTTCATCCTGGGCTACAGCTGCAAAGAAGACAGACACATCCCTTTCTTTTGCCGAGCTTACATTCAGATGGGGGAAAGGACAGATTATTTTAAAAGTCAGGCAAACAAATGAAAGATAACGTCAGAGATAGAGAGATTTAAAAAGGCAAGAATATAAACGTGATATGCTGGAGAGTATGGGGACAGAGCTGGGCAAGGCTATTTTGGATTGTGTAATCAAGAAGGTGAAATCTGAGCTGAGGGGAAAAGGAGCTCTGGGGACAAACAGCAAGAAGGAGCTTATATTTCTGGAAAAGAAAGAAATCAGTGTTGAAAGAAATTACCATGGAGGGTAATACAAAATGAGCACCGATTACACGCCAGGCACTGTGTGCGGCACTTGTATTCATTACGTCCTTCAGCCTCCAAACAAGCCATCAAGTTGTTACTGTTTATACTTGATAGAAGAACACACATAGGTTTATAAAAGCTAAATAAGCTGCCCAAGGTGAACAGTTAACAAATGGTCACACCAGAGTCCAGGTAAGCTTTGGGCCAGAAGCTTGCAAGATGGCTGGATAAAAAGACGGAGAGCAGGAGCCCAGGCCTGCTGGCATAGGTGATGAGCACTGCATTAAGGGACAGGAGCAGGAGCAGAAGAAAGGTATAAGCCTGTGTGATGCTACAGGGCATTCACAAACAGGACTTGGTGGACTAGACATGGTGAGGGATTAGCTTATAAACCTGAGTGTGTTGCTAACACTTAGTGGAATGGAGAGTTCTAAAGGGGGTCTGGGTTTTAGTGAAAGACACTGAACTTGGGTTTTGATGTGTTGACCTGATGGAATCTAGGTAGACAGGGAACAGCTGGGTAAAGAACTCCCAACAAGTTGGTAGAAATATGAAACTGAAATTCAGAAGAAAGGCTGACCCTTAAGATGTGGATCAGGAGTACCTTGGCCATATGGTGGATCAGCAGCATTTCTGTCTTTTCCTATAAGGTATAGTAGTATCCATGTTGGCTTCAAAAGCATACTTATCTTTCTCCAACCTTCAGGAAACATGCAAGAATTCTCTCTGCCACCATCAACATGACTAGCTCCAGAAACAGACAGGCAGGCAGGCGCGCACACGCGCACGCGTGCAGACACACACACACACACACAGAGTGAATTTAGTTTTAAGTTAATGGCCCTACTACACAGACATACAGCAAAATGACATGTTATTTAGATTCAAATGCTCAGAGTTAAAATGCTATGAAATCATATGGGCTTTGACTTTTTAATGTTATTCAATTGATGTCATTAAAACAGAGGAATTAGTCTTGTAATTATTCCCTTATGAGTTCTGCTGTCTGTCTGAAAAAAAGAAAAAGCACTCATTTCTGTCCCCAAACCAACTTATTTGGAGGAAAATTAGATGGGTTAAAGACAGCAAAAACCAAGTTTCCACATGCATGTGGGGAGAGGAAGAAAATGCATGTCAATAATGCAGAATGCCCTGCCAGTCAATCTGAGCCGTGCCTTCCATTTGGATTGTGTAGTCTGGCTGATGCAGCAGTGAGGATGGATCTTTTCTCTCCTGTTTTAGTGTGCTAGCCATTCTTAGCACCCTAACACTTCATTAACATGCTAATGTGTGACAATTATTTTGTGCAAGTACCACCATATCTATTTTTTTTAAAGTCACTATCAACCACAGCCAGAATGCAGGACATAATTGCTAAAAAATGAACCAAAATGCTAACTCACGCCATTACTAATAAGAAAACAAAAAGCTGCTCAAGAGATTTTTTTTTCCCCCTTTCTGTCTTATGGTTTTGGCAGGTCAATCATTCTTTGTGTGATCATCACTGAAAAAAGAATCTAATTTGTCTGGAAGCATAAGCAAACCTTAACGTTAACTCTACCAAGAGAAAGAAAGGCAGAGTTAGACGGTTCTCTCACTGTCTAACTCTGTAATCTTGAGCGAGTCATTCCTTATAATATTAAAACAACAACAACAACAACAACAAAAACTAGTCCCTCACTGATGACTAGTTTTCTTATTTATACAGGTTGAGTACCCCTTATCTGAAATGCTTGGGAGCAGAAGTGTTCCAGATTTGGGATTTTTTTAGATTTCGGAATATTTGTGTTACTGGTTAAGCATCCCTAATGCAAAAATCCAAAATCCGAAATGCTCCAATGAGCATTTCCTTTGAACTTTATGTCAGTATTTAAAGAGTTTCAGGTTTTGGAGTATTGCAGATTTCAGGTTTTAGAATTCGGGATACTCAAAATGTTGGAGTCTCTGACATTATCTTTAAGATCTCTTCTAACATAAATATCTGCAATCAAAGAATATTACTACTTTAACAACAGCTAAACCCTCAATTTTTATTTTAAAATCATTTTATAGGTTGTGTATATTATTTGTCTTCATCTTCTATTGGTTTCAAGTATGAACAAGAACACCTGTACCTCTATGGAGAATCATTGAACTCTAATAAGCTACATGAAAGATGCTGAGATAAATGGAGAGACAGTAAAAGCTCCTAGATGGAATAACTTACCAAAAATATGTTAGTTGTTCAATTTTGATTTATAAATTCAATAACTTACCAAAAATATGTTAGTTCTTTAATTTTGATTTATAAATTCAATAACATTCCAATCAAAATTCAGTTACAGTTTGAAGAACTCATTCGATTGCATTTATTTCAAAATTCATATATGGCCAGACAAAGTAGCTCACGCCTGTAATCCCAGCACTTTGGGAGGCCAAGACAGGCAGATCACTTGAGGTCAGGAGTTCAAGACCAGCCTAGCCAATACAGTGAAACCCCGTCTCTACTAAAAATACAAAAATTAGCCAGGCATAGTGGCATGCACCTGTAGTCCCAGCTACTTAGGAAGTTGAGGCAGGAGAATTACTTGAACCAGGGAGGCAAAGGTTGCGGTGAGCCAAGATCACACTACTGCACTCCAGCCTGGGCGAAAAGTGAGACTCAGTCTCAGAAAAGAAAAAAATATATCATATAGAAAAGAAAAGTTCACAGATACCTAAATCCACTATGAAAAAGAACAACAATAAGCAGGACTTACTCTACCAGATAGTAAAATATACTACCAAGCCATAGTAACAAAACAGCATAAACTTCAGTGAAAGAACAGAAAGACCAATGGAGCGTATCGGAGAGCTGAAGGGCAACACCAGCCTAAATAAACAGAATCACCATGTGAAAAATCAATGGATTGCTACCTACCACCACATACACATGTGGACTTCAGATAGATTAAAGTCCTAATTGTGAAAGATAAAACTATAAAACTGATATTAATAGATAATTTTTCTGTCAGAAGAAGAGGGAATATTTTACAAAGCCCCCAGAGTAAAATATTGATAAACAAAATTACATCAAAATTAAAGACTTCCGTTCAATAAAAAGTATAAGACACAAAAGTTAACAAACAGGACAGGCTAGGAGAATACATGTAATGTCTAAAACCAGACAAGGACTATCTGGACTATACACAGAATGCCTATAAATCAATAGGAAAAGTAAAAAATTTCCAGTAGATAAATGTGCAATGAATTTGAAGGGGAATTTACAGATGAGAAAAATCAAAAAAAAAAAAAAACAAGCCCATGAAGACATAATCAAATCCATCAATAGTCAGATAAAAACAAAACAAAACAAAAAATATATCATTTTCACTCACTAGACAGAAATAGGGAAAATTAGAAAGCTTAATAATGCTAAGTACTGGCGGGAATGTGGGAATAAGCATTCATACTGCTGGTGGGTGCTTTGACTGGTGAATCATTCCAGAGGTAACCAGTGTACTTTTTGAAATTATACTATATACAGTATCTGAGCTGGGTACATAGCCCTCTGGCTCAGCAAGTCTACTATTAGGCTACAGCCCAAATAAATTCCCCTTGGTACTTTCCAGTAAGGGATATATCTGAGGCTGTTCACAGTAGTGTTCATGGTGAAGTGAGATGGAGACAATATAGGTGTCCATCCATGAGAGAGAACAGAAGTAAAATGTATTCTAGGCGCACTTCAACAACTATGGGCATTTGGATGCAATGGATTAGAGGTACACATAGCACTATCCATGGATCTTAAAACAGAATACTGAGTGGAGAAAATACAAAGAAACAAAATGGGATATATAACTCACATTCACATGAATTAAAATGCAGTTACAATAAATTCCAAATATGAAATGATGTGAATTCTGTAAGAACACATCCACTGACAAGTGCATGCATTTTGCACGACTGAGTTCTCGAATGACTAGGAATGAGGATGAAGAAGAATGTACACCTGCCAGCATGTACTCATACGCAAATAAGTAGAGACCTATGAGATTGTGTGTCTGTGCGTATAGATCTATGTATCAAACAAGAGTTTTATAAAATACACATATTCTTATTCCATATAATGCACGCTGTTTACATTTTCTGTTTCCTTTTTTATTTTTTAATACTGATCTCTGTCCACAAAATTCATTGCATAACCTAGCAATGCATTACAACTTTACTTTTTAAAACACTGATGTAGACAATAATAAAGGCATTACGGTGAGTTCCTGGAAGAATAATAATAACAGTGCCACAAAACCAAGAATTGTAAGCAAGAGCCCGAACACAGGCAGCCGACTTGAGAAAAAAACTCTCTCTTGTGCTCCTTCTCCCAAAGATTCACATTCTCAGGGAATTACCAGGAGTCTGGGTCGGCTCCTCATCACGTGATTCTGACCTCAACAGCACTTCCGGATGGTGAACTTTTCACCCCTACTTCAGCCCTGGCCTGTCAGACTGAGGCCAGAACTAAAGCAGGAAATGATATGCTACTTGCTTAAGCAGAAGGGATATTTTAAAACATAAAGGAACATTTCTAAGCATTCCTTAAACACATTCAAACGGGAGGTAAATATATAAAAATATGATCCCTCTCCTTTGAAATGGAAACTTGGAAGATACAAAAAAGGCAGAAACGCTAAGGAACAAAATAATAAAATAGAAAAAACTTGAAAACAGGAGTAGGTCACCCAGATTTCAAGGGAGCAGGAAGCTAAACGTGTGTAGGAGGAGATGCTGTATAAGATAGAAAAGTCAATGGGCTGTTTCCAATTTTCAGTTCAATAAATAAAAATTAAAAGCAAACAAAACTTTCTATTCTAAATGAACCGAATATCGTCCTGTGAGGGCAGCTTTAGGTCCTCTTCCTACCAGAAGCTCTTACCAGAAGACATTTCTTGGCCAGTACAGAACATAGCAAATTTTAAGTATTTAAACAGTACTATACACTTCTGAGCTAAACAGGGGTAGATGCTTCTGGGCTAACTGAGGTACAGCAAAAAGTGGGGTGCAGAACTCTGTTTCTACCTTTGTAGCTGTGCCCAAGTGGAGAAATGAGAAGAGTGACCAGTTTTAGATGCAGAGAGTACCAGGTCTGCAAGCGGAGGGAGGCAGCAGCCCTGGACACGATGTTCCCTGAAGGGCAGCTTTTGTACAGGAATACTCAAAAGCCAGCTGTATCAGCCTGGGTTTGAAACAGGCATCTACCTAGGGCTGTCATCAACTGTTTGTAAAACAGAATTAAGTTGGAAGAAGTTATATAAAAGAAAACAAACAAAAACAAAAAAGAACTACATTTCCTAGAATCTATATAACAAAAGGCAGAAGAAATATTATCTGTACATAGAGAGGAGTAGCTTTTGGTCTATAGGCTAGGAAAAAAAGGTGCAGATAAAGTAGGTGACCAGGGTGCAAAACAAGCAGGCCATGACAGGTGTAGTAAGAAAGGAAGGGCTACAGCAACCATGAAGTTGTTTTAGCATATTTACCATTTAGTGGTCCTGAAATGACAGGTGTCCACAAAGTACACATGCTATGTTAAAGATAATGGCCAGCTCTTTTCAATTTTTGATGAAAACATAGCAAGAGAACAGTTATTCCAAAAGCTATCATTTATTGAAAAGGCTCTTGACCATACACAATTGCTAATCCTTGTGCCAACTCTGCAAGGTAAGTGACAGCACCTTTTACAAATGAAGAAACAGACCATCATCGATGCTAAGAAAGGTCCTCAGAGTTGCATAGGAATAAGAGGCAGAGCCAAGATTTGAGCCTAAGGGTTTCTGATTTCAAAATATCTTTCTGTTCAGCATACTGACACTCAAAAAGTATATGTAGGAGAAAACTGATTAAGCAAGACATCAAAAAGAATTTCCTCCACTTAAAAACACTAAAATGGGTTAAGCATTGAAGGTGTAAACTAACAATGTCAATTTCCTGGTTTTAATAATGGTACTGTAGATATTAAAGATAGTATCATTGGGGAAGCTGGGTGAAGGGTACATGAGAACTCTGTATAAGTTCTGCACCTCCTTGCGGCCTAAGAGCCCTTTAAACTTACAAGTGTCTTTTTAAAATAAGGGAACAGACTTTTTGGAAAGTTATACAGCATCTTTCTCCTTTGGATACTTTTTTTTTTTTTTTAAAGCTAATTATCAGTTGTCTGCAGTAACCTAAATATTGCAAGAAATAAAATGATATTGAATCCCTTCAACTCTCATTCAATTTTAATAAACTTTATTAAGTGCATATTAATGAAGTACATGGTACTGTACAATTTCATCTATATAAATTTGTGTGCTCCCACATTCAAAGTTTTCTCATTTTTGTCTTTGTCTACCATGCTGACATACAGGAACCAAGGAAATACAGCTACCGGTGATATGTACATTGAACATCATAAAACTGAAATGCCTACCTGACATTAAAAGAACATTTGATAAGAAAATTTACATTTTTATCCTAAGAATTACTACTTTTCTTTTTTAGTAAATATGACAATTTTGAAATAGCAATCATTTATTGAATGTTTTCTATCTGTCACTAAATTCACTTATAATCAGCACTACAGAGGAAAAAGGGATCTTCTTGTCTTATAAGGAAAGATAGACTCTTAAAAAGATTACTTTGCCAAAGTCATGCCACTATTAAGTGGCAAAATAAGGATTCAAACTCAGATCTCTAAACATGACACACTTTCCACTATCTCCGCCCCTGCACACTTTCATTCCTACAGTTAAAAGGCATCTATTATATCCTTTACCAACCAAATCTTCACGGCAAAATATCCATTCTAAGTACATTTACACATTTTTTTTTTTAAATTCTCAATATTCATTCCTGGCTCCTATTTAAAGTTAAAGTTTGTTACTGAAGCTGAAGAAAAATCTTACAAGAATGAAAGAAATGCAAGTGATATTCCAAGTAACAATATGTGCATGCTCCAGTGGGAAACATGAGAAAAGCATCTGCCAAATTCATTTTGGCCCCATTTGATACTATCTCACTGATCTGGGTCCAACTTACATTTGTTTCTTTCTTTCTTTCCCTCCCCCATTTCCTCCTTGTTCCAGAAGCATATAAAAACCATAGCAAGGAAGCTAGATAGAATTTCCAAGAATACACTGAAAACACTGTCAAATAAGAGAATGGCTATCTAGTCCAAGCGTAACTTCATTTGAATTAAGAAAAATCTAAAACGCTAAAACAAATCTTTCTGGAATCAGAAAAAAAAAAAAAAAGAAAAGAAAGAAACAACATTATCTAAATATTGATTATAAAAACCAACAGGTTTGTAGGGAGAAATTCTCAAAAGAACTAATTAAATATGCCTTTTAATCTGTACTTACGCACAGGGCACTATAATTTAGTATGAGTCAGCCTTCAAGCCGGATGTACTTTTTAATTCAAACTTATATTTAAAATCTTTAATTATGTTTAATTCTACTTCTAGCTTTTGTTCTCCTGCACTGATCCCTATCTGTTCAACCCTGATGCAAATGAATCTCTGATTTCTGATACAGCAAAACACATCATTTTTGAAGATCCATAAACTTTACGATACTGTTCTTGACTTCTATCTGCATTTGAAATCTTTAAAGTCTAATCTATGTAACCGGTATTTTCTTTTTTAAAAGAAACAGTTGGTTCTCAATCAGTCAAGCTTTTAAAAAATCAAAGTAAAATGGCTAATTGACTTACACTTTTAAAATCATCTAGGCATTTTCCCCTTATGGTGATATTTTATAGCATCCCTATCTCTTTCCTTCCAACTTCTTGGTGAATTAAGGGACAGTACCATAGTAGTACAACAGTAAAGAAAAAATAACTATAAAAAGTCAAACATGGCTTGACGCGGGGGCTCATGCCTGTAATGCTAGCACTTTGGGAGGCCGAGGTGGGCGGATCACCTGAGGTCAGGAGTTCAAGACCAGCCTGACCAACATGGAGAAACACTGTCTCTACTAAAAATACAAAATTAGCTGGGCGTTGTGGTACATGCCTGTAATCCCAGCTACTAGGGAGGCTGAGGCAGGAGAATTGCTTGAACCTGGGAGGCGGAGGTTGTAGTGAGCCAAGATCGCAACATTGTACTCCAGCCTGAGCAACAAGAGCGAAACTCCGTCTCAAAAATAAAATAAAATAAAATAAAAAGAAAAAGTCAAACACATAGGCTAAAAAATCCATCTTTTCCTTCTAACTAGATATCAACTAACAAACAATATTAGTGAATATTTTCATTCTTGTATTTAGGGGATTAATAATGAAGTCTTGCCTATAAGTCTCCCTCCATCCCACTCCCGACAAAAAGATGAGACTAAATAACTGTGTCAGGCATTGTATTAACCTAGGAAATACCACAGGAATATTTTGGTACTCTATCTAACAAGTTCACACTCTAATGGAGGAGATAAGGTTAATAGACAATGATGATTCAGTGTGATGAGGGATGCTACTAGGAAAGAGTGCCTGAGAAATATACAGGAGGGACTGATATGGTTTGGCTGTGTTCCCACCCAAACCTCGTCTTGAATTGTAGCTCCCACAATTCCCATGTGTTATGAGAGAGAGCCAGTGGGAGATAATTGAACCATGGGGACAGTTTCCCCCATACTATTCTCATGATAGTGATAAGTCTCACAAGATCTGATGGTTTTTATACAGGGAAACCGCTTTTGCTTGGCTCTCTCATTCTCTCTTGAAACTGTCAGGTAAGAAGTCCCACCATGATTGTGAGGTCTCCCCAGCCATATGGACCTGTCCACCAAGCCTCTTTTTCTTTATAAATTACACAGTCTCAGGTATGTCTTTATCAACAGTGTGAAAACGGACTAATACAGGGACATTTAACACAACCTGAAGAGAAAGGATTTCAGGGTGTTCAGAAGAATTCCCCAAAAGAAGTGGTGTCCAAGAGAGACTAGGAAATAAGTAACCACTTTGCATCCACTAGGACGGCTATATTTAAACAGATTGACAATAACCAGTAACGGGAAGGATATAGAGAAATTGGAAACCTCATACATTGCTGGTGAGAAGGTAAAAGGGTACAGCCACTTTGGAAGACAGTTTGGCAGTTCCTCAGAATGTTAGACATAGAATTACCCTATGACCCAGAAATGTCACTCCTAAATATATATCCAAAAGGACTGAAAACATACATCCACATAAAAA
>NW_012106030.1:3942336-3974530 GCF_000951045.1 Mandrillus leucophaeus | reverse complement strand
AGGAGGCAGGTTCCAGAGTAGGAAGGAGGAGGCAGGTTCCAGAACCGAAAGGAGAAGGCAGATTCCAGAGTAGTAAAGAGGAGGCAGGTTCCAGAGCAGGAAGGAGGAGGCAGATCCCAGAGTAGGAAGGAGGTGGCGGGTCCCAGAGCAGGAAGGAGGAGGTAGGTTTCAGCACAGGAAAGAGGAGGCGGGTTCTAAAGCAGAAAGAAGGAGGCAGATCCCAGAGCAGTAAAGAGGAGGTGGGTTCCAGAGCAGAACGGAGGAGGCGGATTCCAGAGCAAGAAGGAGGAGGCAGATCCCAGAGTGGTAAAGAGGAGACAGGTACCAGAGCAGTGAGGAAGAGGTAGGTTCCAGAGGAGGAAGGAGGAGAAGGAGACTGTCTATGGCCATACCACCCTGAACACACCCGATCTCATCCGATCTCAGAAGCTAAGCAGGGTCAGGCCTGGTTAGTACTTGGATGGGAGGAAGGAGGAGACAAGCTCCAGAGCAAGAAGACGGAGTTGGTTCCAGAGTAGGAAGGAGGAGGCAGATCCCAGAGTAGTAGAGGAGGCAGGTTCCAGAGCAGGTAGGAGGTAGTTTCCAAAGCAGGAAGGAGCAGGCAGATCCCAGTGCAGGAAGGAGGAGGAGGTAGATCTCAGAGCAGGAAGGAGAAGACAGGTTCCAGAGCAGAAAAGAGGAGGCAGGTTCCAGAGCAAGAAGAGGGAGTTGGTTCCAGAGCAGAAACGTGAAGATGGGTTTTGGCAATCTCAGAGCAGGAGGAAGAAGGCAGTTCCCAGCTCAGGAAGGAGGAGGCAGGGTCCAGGGCAGGAAGAAGGAAGAAAGAGGAGGCAGTTTTCAGAGCAGGAAGGAGGAGGCAGATCCCAGTGCCAGAAGGAGGAGGCAGATTCCAGGTCAGGAAGAAGTAGGTGGCTCCAGAACAGTAATACGGAGGTGAGTTTTGGCACTTCCAGAGCAGGAAGAAGGAGTAGCAGGTTCCAGAGCAGGAAGGAGGAGGCAGGTTCCAGGGCAAGATGAAGGAGGAGGCAGGAGGCAGGTTCCAGGGCAAGATGAAGGAGGAGCCAGGTTCCAGGGCAGGAAGGAGGAGAAAGCAGATTCCAGAGCAGGAAGGAGGCGGCAGATCCCAGAGCAAGATGAAGGAGAAGGCAGGTTCCACAGCAGGAAGGAGGAGGCAGACCCCAGTGCAGGAAGGAGGAGAAGGCAGGTTCCAGAGCAAGAAAAGGGAGGTGGTTCCAGAGCAGGAACGTGGAGGTGGGTTTTGGAAGTTTCTGAGCAGGAAGGAGGAGAAGGCAGTTTCCAGAGCAGGAAGGAGGAGGCAGGCTGCAGAACAGGAAGAAGGAGGTGGTTCCGAAGCCGGAGGAAGGAGGTGGGTTTCTGCAGTTTCGGAGCAGGAAGAAGGAGGTGGTTCTGGAGCAGGGAGAAGGAGGTGGTTCCAGAGCAGAAGAAGGAGCTAAGTGGGACTGGGATGTGGTTTGCCTTTCACTAGTGACAAAGCACTGAAAGTGAGTACAGGTTAATTGTGCAGGCCTAGAGGCAAAATTTGAGGGAGTTGACATCTAAAGCTTCTTTTCTGACTGGCAGTAACTGGCAACGTGGAGGGGTAGGAAATTCGAGGTGAATGCAGGATGTTAAGAACAACCTCTGAAGAACAGGAGACACAGACTGATGAGAAAATAAGCCAGTTATTGGAAGTTGCCCCCCATTTAAAAACAACAACAACATCCATGTTTAACAGTGTTAAATAATTTACTTAACCATAAAATGAATAGGAGCATCTCAGAAGAGGTTTTCTCCACTGTCCAGTCTCCTGGCTGCGGGCAGCAGGCTTACCACCTGCTGGTTTTTACAGAAAAATTTGCATCTTTTTCAATACTCTCTTATTCTGTTCACCAACTGCTCCAGTCCTGCAGCAGGTTGTTTCTTAGTTTATTTGTTTTCCCAAAATTTTAAGATTATTTCAACAACTGGGTACTGTAGATATAAAAAATGGATATGAGGCCAGGTGTGGTGGTTCATACCCGTAATCCCAGCAATTTGGGAGATTGAGGCAGGAGCTTGAGACCAGTCTGGACAACAGGCTGAGAACCCTGTCTCTAGTTTTTAAAAAATGAAAACAACTTAGCTCGATGTGGCGGCATGTTCCTGCAATCCCAGCTACTTGAGAGGCTGAGGCGGGAGGGTCACTAGAGCCTAGGAGTTTAAGGCTGTGGTGAGCTAGGATCGTGTCACTGCATTGCAGCCTGAGTATCAGAGTGAGACCCTGTCTCCAAAAAATAAAATTTAAAAAAAATGGATTTGATGATGCTTATTATAAAGCTTTCCATAACCATAACAGGAAATAAGCTTTTCTCCTTACTCATTTTATCTTATTTTTCTCTTTTTTCTTTTTTGAAAGAAGTCTCGTTCTTGTTCCCAAGGCTTGAGTGCAATGGCTTGATCTCGGCTCACTGCAACCTCCACCTCCTGGGTTCAAACAATTCTCCTGCCTCTACCTCCCAAGTAGCTGGGATTAAGGCACCTGCCACCACACCTGGCTAATTTTTGTATTTTTTAGTAGATACAGGGTTTCACCACGTTGGCCAGGCTGGTCTCGAACTCCTGACCTCAGATAATCCACCCACCTTGGCCTCCCAAAGTGCTGGGATTACAGGTGTGTGCCACCATGCCTGGCCATTTTTCTCTGTTTCTATTAGTATTTCATAATTTTTTCAACATCAAGAAACCAGGATTCTATTTGATATGTTCTAGTTAATAAGACATGTTAATGATCTTTATTTTCTATGTGTTAGTAATGAGCAATTCATACTTAAATGAATAAAATTAGCTTTTACCTTCAGTTGGTAAAGCTGACCTCAAGTCTGAGCTGAAGATTTTCTCAGAAACTTTCAAATCAAGATCTAGATCTCCACAGATAAGAATAATGGAGTGACTCCACCAGCAGATTTTACCTACAGAAAAAGCAATGATTTATTAGAACTTTGTATGAAGGAGAGATATTGCATAGTTATTACTGAATCATGTAAACATACCAAGTCTCCAAATAGTACTAAAGTTTTTTATTTCTACTCATTAGGCAAATACATACCAGTTAACATTTTTTGAAAGCTTCCTATATTGCTGGTATTTTTTCCCATGTAACCACATTTGTTTCTTTTTTTTTTTTCTGAGACGAAGTCTCGCTCTCTGGCCCAGGCTGCAGTGCAGTGGTATGACCTCTGCTCACTGCAACCTCCTTCTCCCGGATTCAAGTGATTCTCCTGTCTCAGCCTCCTGAGTAGCTGGGACTACAGGCATGCACCACCATGCCCAGTTAATTTTTGTATTTTTAATAGAGAGAGGGTTTTGCCATGTTGGTCAGGCTAGTCTCAAACTCCTGACCTCAAGTGATCTGCCCGCCTCGGCCTGCCAAAGTGCAGGGATTACAAGCATGAGACACCGTGCTTGGCCCATATTTGTTTCTTATCATTGATGTCATTTTGCAGATGAAGAAAATGGAACACAGCTAGCAAATGACAGTCACGATTTGTACCCAAGGATTCTGGCTCTAGGTTCTGAGTTCTCAATCACAGAACAACCTTAACACACTGTCTTGACATAGCTCCACATACTCTAGCAAAGAGTTTTAAAACTTAGATGGTATGAGGAATCCTAGATGGTTTATTCCCACTTGATTGCTAGTGCTTCTCAAAATATGTATATCATCTAAAATTCAAAATACCATAGTCAGGGTGAGATAGTGACAAGAGACTGAATCAAGGGGAGACAACCTGGGTATTTCAGACAGAGGACCAAGCAATGGGCTATGTGTTCACAATATATCTGAAACTCTCCTATGCCTAAAAAACTTAGGCTTTTGGGCTAGATGACCAGAAACATGCTTATAGTTCTAAAAAAGAAAGCATACACTGTGAAACCCTTGACCTCCTCCATTCTTTCTTTCTGAGTAGTCATTCATTACCTATTCTTCTAGGCTTTAGTCGAAATCTCTATCTTCTCTCTCTTTGCCAATTGGTCTCTTCTTTCACTTTATACTTTGTTAATGAAGATCTATTCTGGACAATTAAGCATTTCTTAGGATAACAGACAATTAAATTTGTTCCTTTGAACCCTTTTAGAAACAAAGCATAAAGAAATAAAAAGGCATAATGCTCAATATTCTCTAAGTATCATATATAATAATAGATCATGAGCTTGACTGGAAGCCCTTTCAGGAAAAGGAACAGGCTGGAGAGCCCGGAGCAAGTGGTAGGATGCAGGGTGCACTGTGGACAACTGATGAGCAGTATATCTCCCTCCTTCAGGGATATTCCATGTTTGCTAACTCAGTGTGCTGCATACATTTACTTACACTTGCAAATAAGTAAACATGTTAAGATTCAATATGTGAACTTGAAACAAGGCCTGCAGTCACTATATTTTCTAGGTATTTCTGCCAAAGTAAACATTTTTCCTTGGATCTTGATTCTCTGATTCTCCAATCTTGTTTTCTTTGTATTTTGCTTTGATCCTGTCTTGTTTCTGCTGTTCTTCTTGAACATTTAAAATGTGTGCTTTTCCCTGAATAAAGGGTAAAGAAACTCTAAAGTGTGCTTGGGTGTGGCAGCTGGCTTTGCAAATAAGAAAGCATCTTAAAGGATCAGTACACGGTGTTAGTATCCAAAATCAATGGCATTACGGCCTTTCTACCATCAGAGTGTGAGGAGGGATCAAACTTCCAACAAATTGCCATATGAAATTTCTTTTAGCTCGTTTCTCTAGCCTTTGCTACACAATTATTTTTGGTTTTTTTTATTTTTTGCTTCAGAAATGTCCTTTATTAATTTTTTTCTTTTTTTTTTTTAATTTTACTTTAAGTTCTGGGATACATGTGCTGAACGTGCAGGTTTGTTACATAGTTATACATGTGCTATGGTGGTTTGCTGCACCCATCAACCCATCATCTAGAGTTTTTTGTTTTTTGTTTTGAGATAGTCTCGCACTGTCACCCGAGCTGCAGTGCAGTGGTGCAGTCTCAGCTGACTGCAACCTCTGCCTCCCGGGTTCAAGCAATTCTCTTGCCTCAGCCTCCCAAGTAGCTGGGATTACAGGGGCCCGCCATCATACTCGGTTAATTTTTTGTATTTTTAGTAGCGATGGGGTTTCACTATGTTGGCCAGGCTGGTCTCAAACGCCTGACCTCGTGATCCACCCACCTCCCAAAGTGCTGGAATTACAGGCATGAGCCACTGTGCCTGGCCTGTCACCTAGGTTTTAAGCCCTGCATGCATTAGGTATTTGTCCTAATGTTCTCCCTCCCCTTTCCCCCCATTCCCCAACAGTCCCCAGTGTGTGATGTTCCCCTCCCTGTGCTACACAAATTACACCCATATTATAACAGTAACAGCAGCAGCAGCAATAATATATAATGATGATAATAATAACAACAACACAGCATTTTCTCTAAGCCAGTACTCTTCTCAGCACTCTACTAGTATTAATCAGATGGTCTGCACAATAGCCACACGAGATAGGTGCTATTGTTACCTACATTTTATAGATGACACAAGAAACAGGTTAGTTCACTTGTTCAAAGTCACACACTGGTAAGTGGTGGGCACAGGATTTGAGCTCAGGAAACATGACTCCAGAACACCAACTCATAATCCCATTAATCTAAAATGCCTCATAAATATCTCAACAATGGCCTTAAGACACTCCAAGGTTCTAACTATTTTCCCAGTCAAATATGAATGAATTTCCGTAATTACACAAATGATATCACACATCCAGAAAAGTCCCTATCTCATAGAACTATATTCTTCTCTGCACAACCACCACAGAAATTCAGAACTAAGAGTCTAATAATTATACCCTGTAAGATTCTTACAAAAATCCAAAATAAAAAAGAATTCAGAAACTATTCCTTTTAACTTTGTAAAATAAAGTAAAAACTAAAAGCTCAGATTTCCTGTACAAAGTATGTCTTACTTTTTGTGTCAAAAGAATTTCAAGCTTGCAGAAATGTTGTAGGAGTTGTTCAAAGAACTCTCATGTATCCTTCACCGGGAGACCCCAATTCGAGTTAGGCCAACTTTCCCAGTAATGCTCTTTCTAGTCAAAGGATCCATTTCAGGATCACACTTTCTATTTAGTTGTCATCGCTCTTCTGTCTCTTTTGATCTGGAATAGTATCCTTGACTTTCACGACCTTTATATTATGGAAGGCAGCAGGTGAATTAATTTGTAAAATGCCCCTGAACTGGGGTTAGAGATATGTTCTCATGAAAAGATCTGAAGATTGCATTGTTTGGAAGAGATGCTATGTTCTTCTCATTGCATCCCATCAAGTGGCACAGAACACTGTGTGTCCCACCACTGCTGATGAGATCTCTGATCACTTGAGTAAGGTTGTGTCTTCCAAGTTTCTCCAGTAAAGCTCCTGTGTTTCCCCTTAAAATGCATAAGGATTTGTGGACAGATACTTTATGGTTACATAAAGACTCTCATCCTCATCCAACTTGTATTCACTACGGTTATATAAAGATTCTGATCCTCATCCAACCTGTATTCACTATTGTTAACATCCGTTGATGTTTCTTACCTGGATTAATTATTACTATGATGACTGCCAAATAGTAATCTCTCCAATTCCAGAATTCCTTCTATATATCAGACAATGTTCTATTTTAAGGAAGAACTTTCTCCTCTCACCACATTTTCATGCATTTATTTATTTATGCAAGTGTGGATTCATGTATTTCTTGTGTAGTGGGATATAATCTGTAACTATCATTGTCATTTTGGTGCTCAAATTGTTCCAGGTTTCACATGGGTTTAGTGAGAATCCCTTCAAGCTGACTGCTGCGTTCTTGTGGCGTCTCCCAATATTCTTTCAGAGTTTCTGTATCTTCTGTCACAAGACATTCAGCATTCATCTTGTACCTTTTCTTTCCCAGCTCTAGAATCAGACATTTTTTTCAAAGACCCATAGTTGCTTTAAGCAAAAACTGGAATTTAGAAACTACAATCTGGGTAGCAGATGTGCTCATATTTACTGGGTTGTCACTGCATCCTGGCCCTTTCAGTGAACAGAGTTAGGAAATGGGTGTGGGGTGTGAGGTGTGGGTGTGTGTGGGTGTGTGTGTGTGCATTTATTCATAGACATGCATACACTTTAATGTTTATAATATTTCTACACTGAAATTTCTATATCTATAAAATTTCTACATATCAGAATCCACACATTCACAATGAAACCTTAAATTCCTACCCACAATACAGGGTTCATTCTAGCTCTCCCCTTTTTTATATCTGTAACTGTTCTCCCATAGTCAGAAGTCCGACTCCTGTTACCTTCAATATGTTTGCTTATTTGCCCTGGTAGGTCTCCTTGCTGAGACGTGCCTAATGGCTTTTTGACAAATGGAAGGAAGAAAGGAAGAAGGAAGGAAGGAGGGCCGGCAATACCAGCTTTTTAAGAATTGGTGATCTATTTACGATCAAAATATAATCAGGCTAAATTATCAACACAGCAACTCACTCCCTGGCCATAGCAGATTCCAGAGTTTCAAGTAGTCTTCCAATGGCTTGTCATCTTTCAATTGTGTGTAGGACACACAACTGTTCACATCTTTTTTTTTTTTTTTTTTTGTTCACATCTTTACTACAAAAAATTTTTTATGTGTATATTATTGGGTAATAAAAGTTTTAAGAACCATGTGTGGTTTTTTCAAAACAGATCAAAGAAATTCTAGTGTATCCTTACTGAACACCCATCCCCATTATAGTGAAGATGGGGAAAGCGGGGCCCAGAAAGTTCATAGGTTTTGCTCAAGGTTCCGGAATTAATCAGTAGCAAAGCACAATCCAACCCTGGAGTTGAAGAAACACAAAATGGACACAATAAGACCTACCTACCTCATAAGCATACTGGGAAGATCAAGACAGTACTTGTGAAAATACTGTCCCTGAGGTGTACTACACAATTACAAGTGGCTCCTTTCCCCTTGTCGTAAATAGAGAGCTTCTGTTCAGAAACTGGTTGAACCAACATGGTAAGATGGTTTCCACTCTGACTCCAAGTTCATTCACATTAAGCGTATCACTGAGCATCATTCAAGCTTTTTGTGTCTTAGTTTTCCCTGAAAGAGGAACTAAATCCCTACCCTGCCTATGCCTGAGGAAGACAAGCACCTCTGGAGTGGGGGTTATGAGGCAGGGCTTTGTCATCAGTATAAATTCTAATCCTGCTCCACCGTTACCGAGCTGGATGGCTTTGGGTAGGAGTAGGTCACTGAACTTCTCTAAGCCTCTATCTCTCATCTGTAAAATGGAGACAATGACACC
This sequence comes from Mandrillus leucophaeus, assembly GCF_000951045.1. NCBI lineage: Eukaryota > Metazoa > Chordata > Mammalia > Primates > Cercopithecidae > Mandrillus > Mandrillus leucophaeus. Next base: position 3,966,205 of record NW_012106030.1, on the reverse strand, counting down.
TAAGTTCTCAGAGCTGGTGTGCAAATTAAATGAGAAAAAAGTATGTGAAGTGATTCACACGAAGTCCAGTGCCCCATTTGATAAATGAAGACTCCTCTATCACCACCACCCTCATTATGCTACCACCATCATATCTCCATTACCGGAGTCATCCCTATTACCGTCAGTCCTTCGAGTCGCTCGCGATGCATAATACCGGTGGAAAGTGAGAGCTATTTCAAATGTGCTATGGTCATTAGTATGGACGGAATCTCTGGCCCCCAAAATTCATATGTTGGAATCCTATCCTCCAGTGTGATGGTATTAGGAGGTAGGGCCTTTGGGAAGTGATCAGGGCATGAGGGTGGAGTCCTCATGAACACAATTAGTGCCCTTATAAAAGAGACCCAGAAAGCTCTCACTCACTTTCTGCCATGTGAGGATACAAGAAGTTGACAGTCTGCAGTCACGAAGAGGGCCCTCATCAGAACCCAACCATGCTGACACCTAGATCTCAGACTTTCAGCTTCCAAAGCAATCAGAAATAAATTTCTCTTGTTTATAAGCAATACACCCTTGGGTACTTTGTTATAGCTGTCCGAACTCACTCAGGCAGTCATAAATAAAACAAAGCTCATTTTGTATTTGCAAGAGAACATTTAGGCAACTCCTAAAGTACTTCCTTGTCTTTCTGTATTGGGCCTCATACAGTGCTTAAGGATGGTCCCAGTTTCTAGCTATTCTCCCCCAGGATATTGGATATAGTCGGTTCCCCCAAAGATCTTGGGTATAAGAGATGAAATTCATCAAATGAAATGTGACAGTTTGATACTTTACCACACAGGAGCTAATTAAAGATGTAATTTCAGACTAGAATAAAAAAATAAAGCAATGAGTTACTTTTATGAGAAGGGGGGAAGTGATAAAACTCTTAGAAGATTTAAAGCAGATTTAGGGGCATAAACAGTCTTCACACAGGCCAAAAACGGTGGATATCTTTTCTTAAAGCATAACTCCCGGCAAACTGAAACATTTTATTACTTAGGTTAACTGTTTTTTTCCTTCCCAGAAACATTATACACACACACACACACACACACACACACACACACACACACACACACACACACCTGGTGTTCAATGAAATACCAGGTGCACTGTGGCTTGCACTCTGTTTCAAAAGAAAAAAAAAATCTATTGTCACTCATGGGCTTCAGCCTAGCCTGTCAAGCAGGAATTAAAATCTCTTTAAAAAGAAGCTTTGCGTGGTTCATGTGTCATGCTGACATGAGCTGGATCAGCTTACAGAAGGGGCCAGAGATAAGGCATCCAAAGGAGGTTAGAAGTAAGCAGCCCCCAGAAAAATTTCTGATTTCTTTACTCATCTACCCTCTACCCTCCTTACCCCTCCCACCCTCCCTCTCGCCCCTTTATAAAAATTGGTTCAATGTGCAATACAGAAGAAAAAGCTATTTCTTTCCCTTTATTAGCAACAGCACTAGATTCTGAAATTACCAAATATCTACCTCCTTCCAATTTCTAAGGATCTCTTAATTTTTCTTCGTAAATCATAAAACAAAAAACGTATCAGTTTACCCCACTTATCAGGCCTTAGATTTTAAGTCCAAAGCTACAAGGCCTGTAGAGCGGAGGACTGTTTGGCTTATTTTAAAAGAATACATCAAATATTAGCTGTAAATTGGTCATAAATGGGGCCACTTAAGTCTCTACAGAAAGGAATTGCAAGGACTTGGGATTAAAATTGCAGGAAGCCAAAAGAAAATTGAGGACAAGGAAAGGACTGATGGGTTTGGTGCTATTATCTCTGAGAATACTAAGGACACTGAGGCTTTGAAAAAAATTACATGGGTGACCTTGAGAACAAGTCCAGACTGAGAAGTCAGCTTGGTGTAGCTTCCTGCAGGGGTGGAAGCAGAGCAGGCTGAATTCTTCATTTCCAAATGGATGATGAAGATGTTTCAGATAAGCAGTTTTGATTTCCTTTTAGCATGTGGAGCTGCAAGCTGCACTTCCAAGCAGAATAAATGTCATGCAGCCCTTGTAAAATGCTCCATCTTCAGTAGCTGTGGTTTGAAACTCAGAAATCATCCTAGAGGATTTCATGACTTTAGGGCATATAAGATTGGAAATTAAAAATGGACGCTATGGACTACAGCCTTTTTGTCTTCATCCTCTGTCACTGCACACAGAACAGGAAGCCCTGAGCCATTAAGGAGACCCAACTTATACTTCCTGAAACTCTGCTTCAAAATGAGAACTGGGAGCAGATCCTAGACCCCAGGGAATGTAACTAGTGCAAATTTCTCTACGCTTCAACTTCCTGGAAGATGGATTTACTAATACATTGCTTTAGAGCAGTGGTTCTTAAATTGGTTAATCTCAGGATACCCTTATGAATCTTAAAAAATTCTGAGGCAGGGCACAGTGGCACATGTCTGTAGTCCCAGCTACAGGAGGCTGAGACGAGATGATTGCTTGAGCCTAGTAGACTGAGATTAGCCAGGGCAACATAGCAAGACCCCGTATCAAAAAAAAAATAACTTATTGAGGACTTCAAAATGCTTTAGTTCATGTAGATTATATCTCATGATTTAATTTATAACATTTATCATGACACAAATTAAAACTGAGAAATGCTTAATATTTATTACTGCTTAAAAAAGAATTTATGGTCCAGGCACAGTAGCTCATGCCTATAATCCCAGCACTTTGGAGGCTGAGGCGGGTAGATCACTTGAGGTCAGCAGGTCAAGACCAGCCTGGCCAACACAGAGAAACCCCTTCTCTACTAAAAATACAAAAATTAGCCAGGAGTAGTGGTGCATGCCTGTAAGCCCAGCTACTCAGGAGGATGAGGCAGGAGAATCACTTGATCCTGGAAGGCAGAGGTTGCAGCGAGCCAAGATTGCACCACTGCACTCCAGCCTGGGAGCTAGAGAGAGACTCCGTTCCCTCCCACAAAAAAAGAATTTATAACCCATTACTGTTAACATAAATAATGTATTTTTTATAGGGGATAATTAGATTTTCCTAAAACATTTAGTGAGAAGAGTGGTATTATTTTACTTTGCAATTTTTTTAATGCCCAGCATAACTGAAGATAGGTGCATCCAATTTGTTGTGGTATCATGTTGGTTGACGTGTGTAGAAAACCCATTCCCACACAAATGCCTAGTTGGCAAATACAGGATTAATGAAATAGCCTTTCAGATCATTGTGGATATTCTTTCTTTGATACTACGCCCAAACTCAACAACTGGAAGTTTATATAGGAATCTGAACATCTATCAGTGAACTTTTCATACTCTGATATATCAAAGCCCATTAATTTATCTAGCATTTTGAATGGATCTTTTACCAACATATCATTTTGTAACATCGATCATCGGTTGTTTAGAAAATAGCGACTTGCTGAGTTATATAGCGGTTCTGAATATACAGTGGAAAACTTCACTGTACACTTGTGAAAGAAAAAGAATGGAAAAGACAAATAACATTTTAGTATTATTACGTAAATAGATCAACACTGCAGATCGACTGAAAAGGGACCTCAGGGGTTTATGAACCAAACTTTCAGAACCGCTATTTACGCCATGGTGGTACCTGAAAACAGTGACTCAACCTGAGAAGGGGGTAGTGGTTGGCCCAGTCATTGGGCCAACCTTTAGGGGTCCTTTTAGGGGACAGATGACATGAAAATAAAACATACCCCCAAATTGACTTTACTCTAAAACACATGAGCTCTCTATGGCTTCCAAGCTTTCTTTCAGACACCAGAAAGGTTACGACTCATTGGATTTGACATTGATCTCTAGTGCAAAAGTGCCCAAGTTTAAGCAACAATAATCATGATTTAGGCCAAAATCTAGATCTGAAAATAATATTTTATAACTAGCAAGCCAGAATCATTTACTACCAATGTTTTTGTCTTTACTAAATTCTGAGGTTTAGTGGTTCCTCCAAAATCATTATTTGTTAAAGACCCAGCTACTACTAAGAGAATTTTAGATCTTTAATCATTGGACCCTAACTGTTAACCTATATCTTCAAATGTCAGCTCCTAAACCAGGGACTTAATTGTCTAGCTTAATACTGTAGCCCCAGTTCCAGCACCTAAAAGTCAGTGCCAGTTACCTGTTCAAAGCTCAAAATGTATTTGTAAAATGAATGAATGACTTAGTTTGCATATAAATACCATTGAATAATCTAATGGCAAATATGATGATACTATGTTCACCCTATTGAAAAAAATGAATATAAAATCCAGCACCAGACTCTACAGTATAACTGTATTTTAATGGATGAGGAAAAATAGATGAAGTGTTTATCTGTAAGTCTACTTTAATCAAAAGCCTTTAATTCACAATCATATTTTCAGTGAAGACCTCACGCCCTTTACAAATTCAGATTTCAAAATCACATCCTCACTCTTTTTAATTCAATGAGACGCAGGAAGTAGCTGAAGAAGAATGAATTCCTGCTGTGGTTAGGCTGCTGCTGCAATGCCATTTGATACTTTATGTAAGGAAAATAAATAAATAAATATTCTCCTAATCCTCTAAAGATCAAAATTCTGACAAAGGCTGGGCAAGAAACGATACTTGGACTAAAATACACTCTTCTAAAACGGTGTGTGTGTGTGTGTAGTTGCATGTGTGCATGAGCACAGGGCCGTGCAGGTCTCTCTGATCTTTGTTACAGCTGCATAAGTGAGTCCACTGTTCTTTCACTAAAAAAGAAAGAGAGGGGCAAGGTATAGAGAGGTGGAAGAGAAGGTTAGCTTTACAAGTGCCCTGATATTTCAGAAGTTTTGATCATTTGGATTATGTAGGTTATTTTTGTTTTTTATAGCCCTGCTTGAAGAGAGAAAAAGTGGGCCTCCTTGGTGAACAGAAGTGACTGTTTGTGCAACAGAATTGATTATCTGTTCAAGATGGCTTATGCTGCAGGACTATAAAAAATTGCAGGTGGCTTTGGTTACAAGGGAGCTATCAGTCATCCTGAACTATTGACACATTTTTATGTACTCTAGTCTCAAATCACTCACTAAGGTTACTTATTCATCCATGAAGTCTAAAATTGGGAGTCCTACCAAAGGGAAAGGGAGAGATTTAAACTGAAAAGTCTACCCTCCCTAGTCCCCTAACGACATCACATTTTAAAGCTTGCAGGAAGGGAAAAGCTAAATTCCCTTAAGCTCACCATCCCAGGGTATCACTGGTGTCCAGCTATCACCTTTGTTCAAATGATAACTGAGAGAGCTATGAATCCCAGGGATTGGGAAAAGCTACTTAAACTCTTTTCACAGCTTTGATTTATGACGGGCCATGAACTAATAAAAATTATAGTGAATATTTATTTTTCTTCCACAGTGCGCTTGTCACTAGACAAATTGCAGATGAAATCAATTCCAGTCTGGTCCCAGGAGCTTAAAAATTGCTAAGCACATGCTAACACTCGAGCATTAGAAGAGACAGTCAGATAACTACACACAAAGCCGAGAGTGCGAATCTCCTTCCAGAAAAGGATAAAACTGCTGCCAGCATGGCTGTGTGATTTCCCTACCACAAGACAGACCTCCAGGGAAGGCCCGCCTGCCGGCTAATGATCAGAGGCAGTAATTTCTAAGCACATAATGCTGGATTTGAGATGAGGCGGCAAATTGTTTTTATTGGCATTTTTTTCCTAATATAAAAATTCTCAATCTAGATCTAAATTAATGAATGTTGTTACACCTTTGTTCCACAGTTTCTCTCTTAAATTCCAAGCTCTATGCAACCCCACTTTTTGTCCATTTTCCAAAAACAGCAGGCTGTCCCTGGGACTCTATGATATTCAACTCCATGAAGCAAATGAACCATTCTGCAAAGTGTTTTCCCTCTTTCCCTCCCTTCTACTGTCCAATATTTGGGCATTTTGTAGCTTATCAGAATCTTTATCCAGCAGAACCTTGATCAAGCAAAAATTCGGACAAGGGGTAAAATCAGTTGTAAAAAAAAAAATGAAACTTACCATAGGGAATAGAAGAAACCATCAAAGATGTTATGATATAACATGTTCTGTTTATTTTGTTTTTCTTGGTTATTACTGTCTCAAAATACATTATTTGTGGAGTTAGCTATTATTCTATGGAGTAGTCAGAGGTGAAATGTACTGAAATCCATGTGGATTTTTGTGAGAGAAAAAGGAAGAACACCTCTTGACAATAAAATCAATGATAGTCGGTTTCTACTTCTATGTTGCTATGAACTTTATGTCTTTATACCTATTTCTGGCGCACTCCCCAGGATTTTCCATTTATTCATTCATATATTCAGCATGTAATACATGTTAAACATAGTATTAGATCACAGAAATAGACGTCTACAGACATCACAGTTCCTGCACCCAAAAAGCTCAATGTAGTACTGAGTTTAGGTGTTCAAAACATTTTAAATTTAAAAAAAAATAATGAAAAAGAGGAAGGTTGGGAGTGGAAGAAAGAAAAAGGAAAGAAGGGAAAGGAAAAAGGAGGAAATCACAACAGTAAAGTGGAAATACACACTTACCAGAAAGTAAAAACAGGAGGGAATCGCTGAGAACATTCTAGGGCAGGAGGATGTTTGAGAGGAGCTGCAGGCCAGACTTGGCTGAGAGTCACAACTGAAAGGAGTCGTGGACAGAGACGCTCACCAACTCACCTGTTGAGTTAGGAGGGTGGGAATGCAGGAAGGACAGAGGCAGGAAACAATAGTTTGGAGAACTTCTGTCCCAGGCTTGAAACCCTCTTTAAGACAGTCCTCTCCATCACGTTTCACATCTTCACAGTCACCAAGTCCTGACTTTTCTGGCTTTGAAATCTTACATCAGCCCCATCTTTTCTCTTCCTGCTGGTTCCGTTCCAGCAGGGGACTTCCTTATGTACTGTGCACTGCTGAGGTGGCCCCCAACCGTGCCCTGTGCTCTATGGTCTCCACCAGCCAACCAGCATCCCACCTATACTCTACTGTCTACACCATCTTCTGAAAATTGCACTTGGCATGGCCAGTTGTCTTCAGGTGAAAATCCCAATGCACTCACTCAGACTCAGTTCATGGACCCTTATAATTAACAACGATCTCATTATCAAAGTTATGCTTCAGCACTTGGCTCCATTTTAAGGCAGTGGCTTCACTGCCTGACAAATGGACAAGGCTATAAAATAGAGACCACTGGCTGGGTACGGTGGCTCACACCTGTAATCCCAGCACTTTGGGAGGCTGAGGCGGGCGGATCACCTGAGGTCAGGAATTCAAGACCAGCCTGGTCAACATGGTGAAACCCTGTTTCTACTAAAAATACAAAAATTAGCTGGGCGTCAGCACTTTGGGAGGCCGAGACGGGCGGATCACGAGGTCGGGAGATCGAGACCATCCTGGCGAACACGGTGAAACCCCGTCTCTACTAAAAAAGTAGAAAAAAAACTAGCCGGGCGAGGTGGCGGGCGCCTGTAGTCCCAGCTACTCGGGAGGCTGAGGCAGGAGAATGGCGGGAAGCCGGGAGGCGGAGCTTGCAGTGAGCCGAGATCTCGCCACTGCACTCCAGCCTGGGCGACAGAGCGAGACTCCGTCTCAAAAAAAAAAAAAAAATTAGCTGGGCGTGATGACGCATGTCTGTAATCCCAGATACTCGAGAGGCTGAGGGGAAGAAAATCACTTGAGCCTGGGAGGTGGAGGCTGCAGTGAGCCGAGATCACGCCACTGCACTCCAGCATGGGCAACAGAGCAGGACTCTGTCTCAAAAATAATAATAATAAATAATAAATAAAATGGGACCATTAGATTAACTATCTTATAGGGTTGAAAATTAAATAAGGATGTATGCACAAACAGAGGACAGTGCCTGGCACTTTGTAAGCCCTTAATGAAAGGCGTGGTAGGGGGAGAGGAGGAGGGGAAGGAGGAGGAGAGGAAGAAGGAGAGGAAGGAGGAGAGGAAGGAGGAGGGCGAGTAGTTTGTACTTTTAGATTCTCCCGTAAGATTGCCCTGCCTCCTTCTCATTTCCTCTCCTCCTCAAAATGTCCAATAATAATCTCAACTCCATCACAAAGCTCTTTTCAGCCCATAGTAATTCTCCCTTCTGGGAGCACAATTCAGTACTAATTTTATCCTTTCATTATTAACCCTGCCAAAATTTAATTATCCTCCTAACAGAATCCCTGCACTTAAAGGAAGAATAACCATCCTCTCCATTTACCCAAGCAAAATGATCACCACTCTTCATTCCACAAACGGATTAATCTCAATATTAACCTGTTAAATTGCTCTCAAATACCCCCTTCTTTTCATTCCCATTTTCCAGAATACTCACTTAAGTAGAGGTAAATTAATACAGATTTACTTTATTCACTAATTAAAATTATAGGTAAGTCTCCATGGAGAACTTAATCATGATATTTGACATCACATGACTGTTGTAAAGATTAAATGCAATAATATGAGTAAAATTTGTAAACTATCTTTAAATGCAAACATATGACATAACATTGAGGTGTTTTCATTATGACTATAAAAAATGTCCAGTAGCTCCATCAAAAACTTCTGATAAACAAGAGTTCAAGATGGCGCAGGTTAACAGCAAGTTGGCATTTGAAATTATTGAACATAGTATCAAGGTATCAAAACATGTAGGATTAGAGCGCCTTAAAGAAGTACTTCAACTTCTGCTTCAATATAATGGACTAGATTAGATCAGACCAACCTTCCCAACAGAGAACTAAAATAACCAGGAAAAAAAATCGTTAAAATAGCTTCTGCTTGAAGGCATTAGAGGACTATCAAGGCACAATGATTTGAAAGGTCATGACTGTGGAGAGAAGGGAGCCTGACATTTGACTTCTCTTTAACCCATTTGCTGACTCTATTGCAAACAGTGGAAAACTAAGTTGAACAGGTTTATTTCAGCTTCCGAGAGCAGGACAGGCAAAAATTAGAGTTCATAGCCTGCTAAGAGAAAAAGGCCCTATAACCCCCACTTTCAGCTGTGATTCCAAAGTGCTAACCCAACGGAGTAAGCATAAACCAGAAGCAGCCCTCACAAAGACTAAAGCCCACCTTCAGAACAGTTTAATCCCTACACAGATCAAGGTGATCCGTCCTTGGCCTATCCACCCCCCAGAAGAAAAGGAAATCCCCTATAGAGGAAAATAACATCACACACAGGTAAAAATCGTCTCTATACTTTTAATACACAATGCCCAGCATTCGTGCTTACAAAAATAAGATACTTATCTTACACGATAAGAATTTTGCTTACAAAAACAAGAATTAACCAAAAAGCAAGAGAAAAGTAAGAAACAACAGAAACAGACCCATAGGGAAATAAGATACTGTGGTTAACAGAAGGGGACTTAAGTATAAACTGTGATTTATATGTTTAATAAATCAGACAGCAAAACTAAAGGATTCCATGTAAAATGAACCAAAAGGGGCACTCTGTAATTTGAAATATAACCACTGGTAGGAAAATATTCAAAAGATGGGTCCAGCAGCATATTGTATACAGCTAAAGAGATCAAAGAAAGATGGATAATATGTAAGAAAATATCCAGATTAAAGCATGGAGAGAAAAACAGAAAGTAACATGTGAAACATAGTTTTATACACATTTAATTCAAGTCCCAGAAAAGAGAACAGAATCAGGTAAAAGCAACAGTAAAGGGATAATAGCAGAGAATTTTCCAAAATAAATTTCTCCAAGCCACAAGTAAAAGAAGTGCTACAAATACTGAGTAAGGTAAACAGAAGGAAGTCTACACCTAGAACAGTATAGTTCAAAGACAAATGAAATCTCAAAACTGCTGGAAAACAGAACATTTTTTAAAGCTGCCGGGGATGGTAGTGCTTATGGGAAGAGAGTTTCAAATATAAGACTCTCAATGGAAACATGGTAGCCAGAAGGTTTGATATCAGAAATGGTATCTTTAATGCACTGAAAGAAAATAATTTCCAAGAATTCTATGACCAGTGAAAATATTTCTTAAAAATAAAGGCAAGACAGAGTCCTTTAAATAAAGTCAGAGGGATTCTATCATCAGAATACCCGAACAGAAGAAATTCAAAAAGAAGCTTTTAGGCAGAAGAAAAATAATCCCAGATGAAAGCTTGTTGTACCATTCTTCCTGCAATGAGTGTTTTTAAGTAGATGTGAAAAGATCAGATTATAGATCTGAAGACTGAAGAATACCTTTAGGCTTCTGCGTGATCTGTCCTGTTCAATATTTGCTTAAATAACTTGAATGGCATTTAATAGAAAAGAAACACAGAACATGCAGAAGTGTTAATATGTTCACTAATTTTTAAGATTCAAAAATATGTTCCAATATACCATAAAAACTAATTCACTTTTATTGAAAAATATTTTAGGATTTGAAGCTCTATATTTACCTACATCTTTCCTCAGAATAGTCTGCATTCCAAACCATCAAATCTCCGTCCTTCTCTCGATTCATTTTAAGTTCCCTTAACATTTATTTTTCATTTATTTTGTACCTATTTTTGTCTATGATAAACCAGGCACTGTGTTAATTTTTAGGGCAGGAAGATAGCTCACACCCATTATCTTCTCAGTACAAAATCTGCCTGGCTATTTTTCTTGATTACACACAACTGAATGTATTCTAGTCCTCTCTAACTCCTAGAAGGCCCATGATGGTCATTTATTTTGGTTGTTGGTTTTTTAATCTTATCTCTACACCACAACCTCCCTGAGATTCATGCATCGATGATCTATCTACGTCACTTAGCACCACACTGTGCACATCAGAACCACTGAATCAAATCTTGACAGAAGGAAACAATAGGCCCCAATTCACATGATGGGGTTTAATAAAGACAAATGGAAAATTCCTCATTCAAGTGTTCGAGAATGAGCCACAGGGTTGGGGCACAGTGGCTCACACCTATAATCCCAGCACTTTGGGAGGCCAACGTGGGAGGATTGCTGGAGCCCAGGAGTTCAAGGCCAGCCTTGGCAACATAGCAAGACTCCATCTCTACAAAAAATTAAAAAGTTAGCTGGGCATGTTGCCACATGCTGTAGACCCAGTTACTCAAGAGGCTGAGCAGGGAGAATTGCTTGAGTTCAGGAGTTTTAGGTGGCAATGAGATATGATCACACCACTGCACTTCAGCCTAGGCAACAGAGTGAGACCCAGCCTCAAAAAAAAATGAATGACATAAGCATCGGGTGGGAAGGCTCTGGCTTGTGATAAGGAAAAAGAAAAATCTCAACATTTCAGCTAAAAAGCTCAATATATTTCACTTCATATATATAAAAAATATTTTTTTTTAATTAATTAAATTATTTATTTATTTTGAGACAGGATTTTGCTCTTGTCGCCCAGGCTGGAGTACAGTGGCACGATCTCAGCTCACTGCAACCTCCGCCTCCCAGGTTCAAGCAATTCTCCTGCCTCAGTCTCTCAAGTAGCTGGGATTACCGGCGCCTGCCACCACATCTGGCTAATTTTGTGTATTTTTAGTAGAGCAGGGTTTCATCATGTTTGCCAGACTGGTCTGGAACTCCTGACCTCAGGTGATCCACCCACCTCGGCCTCCCAAAGTGCAGAGATTATAGGCGTGACCCACCACACCTGGCCCTCAAATGTATTCTTTAGGTTCTTTAGGTTGAATCTCACTTTTAATGGCTTAGAACAGAATTAGCTCACATAAAGCCATCTTTTTGTTCAAACACCCATAGAAACTAACTTTACCTATGCAGTCTGGTCATGGTCTCAAAAGACTTCTCAAAGGAGCACTGAAGGCAAAGCCACACCCAATGAGAAGTGGCACTCAATAGAAAATCTCTTAGTCATGCGGCATCTGAGGTCTGGATCATCCTATGCCCCCTCTTCTTTCCTTTCATTCTGATTTGTGAAATAATGCTACTTTGGCCCAGGTTTCTGCCACTTCCCAACCAGTTCTAAATTTTCTTTGTTAAAATTAGTTTGTGCTCTACTTTCTTGGTTATCTACTTAAACTTCTGGAGATAAAACTGAATAGCAAGTCCAGGTTTTACTACATGCTGTTTTTAGCAAGAAAAGAGATTCATTGCAATGGTCTGGACATTGCAGGTCTCGCCTCCTTAGTCTCGTTTTACTATGTTAAGTTTGTAATTCAAGCTTTAAAAAAAATATCAGACAAAAACCACTCCATCTGACTTGGCTTTCTAGGACACGACTACTATAATATCACTTCTTTCTCTTGCCCTTTTATTCCTCCCCAAATGCTGTTCTCAGTGCTTCTCCTTTCAGGTTTATGTTGTTGTTTTTTTAATGTAGGTGCATTCCTCCTTCACAAATGAAAGAGAGTCACCGTAGTAGAATAGACAGAATCTGGGGTTGAAATTTACACAGCCTTAGGTCTAATCCACATTACCAGTGTTAGATGTCTATATGGTGTTAAGCATGTTGCCAAGATACTTAGCTTTCCTGGTCTCAGTTTCCTTATCTCTGAAGTGGGGCTAATAATATTAAATTATCAGGATTGTTTTCAGAATAGACCTAAATAATAAATTGAAATCTCTGTACATGGTATCTGATATGGTAGAAAGATAGGTACTTACATACATTTGTACATACATATATACATACGTGTGTGTACCCCCGTAGGTTCTTTCATTACCATATCCAAGAAGGAGTACCTCGGTATCGGTGCTTCCTAAGCAATTAAATTTACCTCTCTATAGTAATTTCAAATTCCCTTTCTAAAAGCCAAGCGCTGCATATGCCTTAAATATCTGAGTCACAGGCCAGGGGCGGTGGCTCACGCCTGTAATCCCAGCACTGTGGGAGGCCAAGGCAGGCGGATCACCTGAGGTCAGGAGTTCGAGACCAGCCTGACCAACATTGTGAAACTCCATCTCTACTAAAAATACAAAATTAACTGGGTGTGGTGGCACATGCCTGTAATCCCAGTTACTTGGGAGGCTGAGTCAGGAGAATCACTTGAACGCAGGAGGCAGAGGTTGCAGTTGAGCCTAGATTGCACCACTGCACTCCAGCCTAGGCAACGAGAACGAAACTGCTTCAAAAAAAAAAAAAAAAAAATCTGAGTCCTAAGTCCTCATCTCTTTCCCCTTGACAGTTCTTCTAGCAGTTTTGGGCATGTCCTAGGGTGGCTGTCCAGAGATCATTCTTGTTACCTTCCCACTATTGCAGTTTCCTCACGGCCTCCCTTCCCCACTAAATACACACAAATGTGGGTTTATAACCTTGAGGATTAAAGTGACATTCCCTTCCAACATGCATGCTTCCTGTTTTTTCCTGAGATGCATCCCATCCATATCCATGACTCTGTCACTTTTATATACAAAGTCCTGGTCTATAAAATCATATCCTGTTCTTGGCATCATTTACAAAGGCAGTTGTTCCTTTTATACATCCTTTGTCCTCTATCAAAGTTACAATATTGACTCTCCTATCTTGTTTAAAAAGTGAGCTTGGGCAAGTGCAGTGGCTCACACCTATAATCCCAGTGCTTTGGGAAGCTAAGTCAGGAAGATCACTTGAGCCTAGGAGTTCAAGACCAACCTGGGAAAAATGACACAGGCTCTATTTCTTTAAAAAAAAAATTAATTAGCTGGGTATAGTGGCACATACTTGTAGTCCCAGCTACTTGGGAGGCTGAGGCAGGAGGATTGCTTGAGCCCAGGAGTTCAAGGCTGCAGTGAGCTGATCACACTACTGCTTTCCAGACTGGGGACAGGGGGGAAAAAAAAAATTGCCAAGGGTCGAGTACAGACAGCACAGGTACTGAGATGTTCTGTGCACCACCTATCACAGAGTAGGGACTTAGAACTGTAAACCATCAATCCTTCATACATACATACATACCCCCGGTCTTGGTCATCACCATGGGAAGAGGCTTCATGGTGCCTAAAGTCAGAAAATCATAGAAGCCTTGACATTATAGGGCAATGTGATCAAGTTGTAATTGTGTAAAAAATATTTATGGAGTTTAACAGCTAGCAAAATAATGCCACCAACAACCAAAGAGTAGCAAGTCAAGATCTATTGTTAAATAATTACCTCAAATTTCAGTGCTTCAATTAAAACTACGCAGTAAGGTTTTTGTTGTTTTTTGTCTATTTGTTTGTTTACAAACAGGGTGTTTGTAGCCCAGACTGAACGCAGTAGTACAATAAGCTTACTGCGGCCTCAAACTCCCGGGCTCAAGTGATCCTCCTGTTTTAGCCTCCTAAGTAGCTAGGGCTACAGACATGCGCCACGATAACTGACTAATTTTTTAATTTTTTGTAGAGATGGGACTCTCACTATATGGCTCATGTGGTCTGGAACTCCTGGCCTCAAGTGATCCTCCTGCGTTTGCCTCCCAAAGAACTGAGATTACAGCATGAGCCACTGTAATCTGGACCCGATAAGTATTTTAAAATAGTATATTGAGAGAAATCTGGTGGTTTTTTCCTACCTATCCTGCTCACATTCTACGAGAAAATGGAGAAACTGGATTTTAAATAAGGGAAAACATTATGGTTTGTTCTATTAATAGCATGAAATCCCCAACTTGTAAATACTATATGGCAGATACATTCGGGTGGAGTCATTTACAAGCAAAGTTCCACAATCCATTTCAGTAGGAAATTATTTTATTATACCAAAAAGTCTCATTACTCTGGTAGCCCGTTAGGGATGACCACATTCTTGTAAGGCAAAAACAAGCTTTTTTCAACTAGAGAGCATTTCTTTTTTACTGAGTGCTTACTCTATGCTAGATCATGTTGTAAGTACTTTACACCCATGAATGCATTAACTCCTAACAACCACATGAGGTAAATTATTATCCCCATGTAATGAACAAGGAAAGTGAGACACAGAGAAATTAACTAAGAGTGACTAAAGGACACCCAGCTAATAGGTGACAGAGCAGGCATTCAGTCCCAAGTCTTACATTCTTATACTCAGCCCCATTGTCTTATACGCAACCCCGAAGTTGCTCTAGAAGCTAGTTAAGTCATCAATGTTCCCTGCACAATACTGGGATCACAAGATCTCAGCCCCCAGGCTCCACACCAATAAGGCAGTGTTCCTGGTGAGGATAGAGAAAGGATTCAATGTTCCTCTGAAAAAATTCCCCCTCATGTCCCTCTGTAACACCGCACACCCTCCACCCTTCAGGCTCCAGCCATGCCTGGGGATGGATGAGGGGCTAGTGAGGGTTGCATTTCTCTCACACCACTTTCTCAAGCTCATGAGTGAGTCCAGAAGCAACTGGGGGCTACCTTATATGAGAATCCCTCTCCTCTATTCCTCAGAAAGCTTAAACTTTCTTTGTTTTTTGTTGTTGTTGTTGCTGGTTTTTTGGTTTTTTTGTTTTTGTTTTTTAATTTTTTTGAGATGGAGTTTCACTCTTGTTTCCCAGGCTGGAGTGCAATGGCACGACCTCGGCTCACTGCAACCTCCACCTCCTGGGTTCAAGTGATTCTCCTGCCTCAGCCTCCCAAGTAGCTGGGATTACAGGCATGTACCACCACGCCCGGCTAATTTTGTATTTATAGTAGTGGTGCAGGTTCTCCATGTTGGTCAGGCTGGTCTCAAACTCCTGACCTCAGTTGATCCGCCCACCTTGGCCTCCCAAGGTGCTGGAATTACAGGCGTGAGCCACCACACCCAGCCAAAGCTTAAACTTTCTTAGAGTCTGGCAGAGAATCTTCTAGCTCATCCGCTTCCATTTCTGATGCAGTACGCATGCTGAATTTTACAATTCAGGCTCTAGGAAATATCCCAGTTCCTTGACTTGCATGAGAGTTACACATATGTTTGCTTTGTGATAATCCATCCAGCCATACAATTATGTGCTCTGTGTTTTTCTATATGTATGTTATACTTGAATCACATTTTAAAAGTACATATATTTGAGCCCCAAAACCGTATGCCAAAAAAAACTTTAAAAAATATTTTTAACACTTCATCTTTGACTTAAACCATTTGATACTGATAATACAATAACCAAGAGGCAGATCTTTGAAATGCCTCCTAATACTTAAAAATATTAGCCGAGCTAGTATATAAACAGAAGTTTAGATCATCAAAGTTCCTTAAATGGCTTAATCTCCTGCCTCCCCTAATTCACACAGCCCAAAATCCAACATAATACTTGCTGTACTCTGAACATACCATGTGTTTTCACACCTGGAACGCCCTTCATCTAATTCATTCAATGAACGTTTATTTAGTCAAGAAACACAGTTGAACAAAACGAGGCAGGCTCTGCCTAGTGGGAAAAACAGATGTCATTCAAATAGTCATGCAAATAATGTAAAAGTGCAGCTGGGATAACTGCTCTAAAGGTGAGATGCTTGATGAGTGAACATTCATAATAGAGTTGACTTAGAGAAGTCACACCTCCCTGAAAGAGTTAACAAGGGGTCTAGCTCCTAAAGGATTGAACCAGGTAAGAGAGATGGAAGAAGTTTTCCACGCAGAGGGCCCTAGGTAAGAAGGAGCTGGTGAAAAAGAGGAACCAAAGGTGAATACGAATGTGCAAATGCCCTGGGGTATGAAGATGCTGGTGAATGAGGAGCCACAAAGAGGCAACATCCTTCTCTCCTTTCAAAATCCTTCCTCTTCCTTCACATACTGCTCAAATGTAACTTCCTCTGCGAGGCTGTTCTCTCTTCTCCATTCACCCTGTAAATTGATATCCCTCCCACCATTGTGGCATTTCTTCTATTCTTCTGTTAGCACTTAGCTCACTGTATTGCAATTATCTGTTTATACATCTGTCTCCCTCATTAGACTGAGAATCCATGGAGGACAAGAGCAATAAAGTATCATCTTTGTGTCTCTCTACATCCAGGGATGAACATATTTTAAATGCTCACTAAGTGTTATGAGTGAAACAAGACAACTTAACCAAGCCACGCACACCCAGACATAAACATTTTACCTTGAAAATGTATTGCCTACTTGGTGAGTTGTCGAAATTTCTTGCAAAGACTCAGCTGTAAAGTAGCAACTTTTTAAAAAGCCTTTTTTCCCCCAACCTTAATGAATCATAAGGTGTTATTTACTTCAGCATCAGAACCATCTGCCCAGACTTTGTTAGCACAAAGTAATTCGCTTTATAAATATCACACAATTATCTAATTTCTAAAAGTCTCTGCATGCTTTGAAAGGTGTTATTTTGGAAACAAGTCCTGGCCCATCCTAGGGAAATTCCCAAACCAGCATTGTAATTGCTAAGTATATCTACAGAAGCATTGAAAGGCCGGAGAGGAAGCATAAATCCCGTGCGCTGTCCCGGCTGTTTGGGGCGCTGACAGCTGGCATGGGTGGGGTCTCCACACACCCCATCACAGCTGCAGTCACCTGGCTGCTTGCACTTACAGGTAATAATTCCAGAGCACAGCAAAGCCAGCACTCAGCTCCCCTTCATCCGGACAGCAGCCCCTCTGCCCCAGCTGCTGCTGCCTGCCTGCCTGCCTTGGAAGGACTCGCCAGCAGAAGCAAGAAGGATTACAGAACAGTGGCCGGCTTGTCTGCTGGCCTTTTTGCTGATCCCTCCAAATGGGAATAGCAGCCTCCACGGTTTTCCTTACATGGTGTCAGCAACTCCATTGCAGATTCTCCTCCCACCTCCAAATCCAATCCCACCCTTTTAGGGAGAGGAAAAACAATGAAATCAAGATTAGGGTATTCCTGTTGCAACCCAATCCTCAGGCTCTCTGGCTATTTGATACAGGGTTGTCAGATAGGGCTCTGCCCCTCCAAGGTCTATCTGTACCTGACATCTTTATAGGATTACAGAGGAGGTTTAGCAGTGGTAGGGGTGGTAATTTAAAACTGCACCTCCTGGAGCTGTTTACGAATACAAGCAGATGTGAGCTTATCATTCCCATGCTCACAGGCACACTCCTGGAGCCCTTGAACTAGGACCGTATCCCTGAGAACTGCACTCACTCACTGCACTGCACACTTCCTCCTTCGACTTGTCTCATCTACGAAGGGGCAGGATGTGGACTGCCTGGGAAAGGAGCCCTTTGCCAGCCCAGTCATATGGCTGCCCTTTGATCTCTTCCCACCAGACTGGGTTACTTTGTGGGCTGCTGTGTGTGTATGTGCGTGTGTGTGTGTGTTTAATCTGGCCTGTGTGGAAGTTTGTACTCTATTACAGATTTCCTGCCTTTCTTCATCTCTATTAATTATAAAATCTCTTGGGAAAAAGGAAAGGGTTCTATGAAAGAAAGGAACAGAACTCATCATGGAAAGCTGGGCCAGGTTCTGAGGAGGGAGGGGTTGCGGGCTGCACCCCCGCCTCAGTGGTCTGTCTGGTTCACTGCCAATGGGGCTACATTCGAGTTTGTTTCACAATTCCACAGAACTTACACTGTCTTGCTCTTAGAATGGAAGCTGCTTGTCTTACACAGTCGGGGACTCTTCTCTTTCAAAAAGGACTGAGCTTAGGGATAGACTGTAAGCAGGTAAAGTCAGACTAGTCAGACTACGGTGGGCGAAGGCTTCCCTAGCAACCCTTGTCTGAGCTTCTGCCCCAAGGTCCATCCTCAGAGGCCTGAACACAGGCTTCCCATATACCTCCCCTTTCTAAGGAAAAGGACATCCCTAGTGTCTTAGCCTGTTCCTGCTGCTTTCACAAAATAACTAGACTGAACAATATATAAATAATAGAAATTGGCCAAGCATGGTGGCTCACACCTATAATCCCAGCACTTTGGAGGCCAAAGCAGAGCATTTTTTGGGCCCAGGAATTCAAGACCTACCCATGCAACATAGTGAGACCCGATCTCTACAAAAAAATTAAATCATCAGCCAGGCATGGTGGCGTGCGCCTGTGGCCCCAGCTATTCAGGAGACTGAGGTGGGAGGATCACTTTACCCCAGGAAGTCGAGGCCACAGTGAGCCATGATCACTGCACTCCAGCCTGGGTAACAGAAAAAGACCCTGTCTCTAAATACAATAAAGTGAATAAAATAAATTAAATTTACAAGAAATTGATTGATCACACTTCCTGAGGTGGGAAGTCTAAGATCAAGGAGCCAACAGATTCACTGTCAGGTCAGGGCTTGCTCTCCACTTCACAGATGGGCCTCCTTGCTGCGTTCTCACAAGATACAAGGCAGCTCCCTTCAACCTCTTTTGTAAGAGCATGAGGGCAAAACTCTTGTGACCTTATCATTTCCCCCGAAGGCCCCACCGCTTAATACCATACTACCACATTGGGTGTTAGGTTCCAGTACATGACTTTTGGAGGGACACATTCAGGCAACAGCACCAAAGGGAAGAGCAGGATAAGGCGGTCTCCTCCTCCAGGGGCCCTTTCTGAAGGCCCTGTCCCTACTCTCCTCCTCCAAATAAGTGTCCCTCCACACCATGTGCTCGTGTTCCATGTACATGCTTTATTCGGGGCATTTATCACCCTTTTAGGAAAGTATCAGTCATTCCCAACAGCATGTAAGACCCCAAAGGGCAGGAAATGAGCTCTGTTAACCCCCACTCCCCCTGACCTTAGCCCAGTATCTAGCACATGGTCGATACATGTGGATAAACAGAATTTCCAGTCATTTGGCTGCAAACATGAAGCTTCAAGTCAAAAACGCCAATTTTTCATTAGTTTATTTCAAATACCAAAGAGCTTATGTATTAAATCAACCAATATTTATTTAGAAATTATTATGTGCTAGGACTGGTCATCATAGGTCCACTTGAACCCATAAAAGTAGCCCTGCTTGGTTCTAAAACCTCTTTATCTCCCCCTTAATGTATTTGGTTGTTGTCAACATTTACTGAGTAGCTCTATTCCTTACCTTTAAACCCTTTCAAATGAAATTGACCCATCTGTGCAAACCAATTCTGAGCCCCTGAGAAAATGCTGAAGGGAAAATGCCCCACGTTTCATGTGACCCACTTGCCACCCTGACACTCACTTGTTCTCGGCTTTTGTAGTTCTATGACATTGCACGTAAGCTCACATAAGCCTTGGCTGTGGCTCCCCGGGTGAACGGCCCCATCTCCACTCTCCTCCTCCACACCATGTTCTCATATTCCTTGTGCATGTTTTATTGAGGGCAATTATCACTCTTTTAGGAAAAGAATCAGTCACTCCCAATAGCATGTAAGCCCCCAGAGGGCAGGAACCTGGCCTCATTAACCTTCATTTCCGCTGACCTTAGACTTTCTTGACTGAACCCAGCTTTCTCTAAGTTCGAGTTCAGCACTCCTGCAGGCACAACCCCGCAGCCCTAAAGCTCTGTGCACTATAAACACAAAACAAAGGTGGAGGAAGGTTATAAATATGTCTCCAAGAGCTTACATGTCTCTGAAATGTTGTCACATCTCTCCTCATAGCTGAAGTGTAAAGAAAGCTAGGCTCCATAGGATCATATTTAACAGAATAAAAAAAAGGCTTAGTAATAACTTAGAGTTCTCATCAGATAAGTTCACCCATGAACTGGAATTAAAACTCCTTCAAAAGAGTAATATCTGTGAGGTATACAGTTAGTATCCAATGTTGCTATCTCAATAGCATGGTATCAAAAAAGTTACAGATTAACAAGGCTAATTTCACAAGAGCATTTTGCAAAAAAAAGCAAAAAAAAAAGGTGTTTCCTGAAAAAAATATATATACGTGTGTGTGTGTGTGTGTGTGTGTGTGTGTATCTTACGGTCCCACACACCTTAAAATCTAGAGTTGGAGGCTTTGCTTATCCTATAATTGAGGTGTCAGCAAATGTTTCTGTTAAGGGCACGATGGCAAATATTTTCAGTTTTGTGAGCCATACAGTCTCTGCTTCAGCTGCTTAGTCGCATGCTTACAGCTCAAAAGCAGCCATAGACAGTACAGAAAAGGCTGCACCTGGCTGTGTTCCAACAAAACTTTCTTTACAAAAACAGATGATATAAGCAGGAGTTGAATTCATCAACATTACCAATATTATTAAATTGTGGAAGGTCCAGGTTTCAATAATCCTATCTTAAGCATAGTTTTGTCTGCTAGCACTGAAGTTGAGCTAAAAACAACTCAATTGCCATGGGCTAGTCTCAGCAAAGGAGCACATGCAACAATGATCTTTTGTGTCTGAAGACCATGCCTCAGAACTGCTTGAAAAGTGTCCAGCATCAATAGAAGGAAATGCATGTTTTCTCTTTAAAGTGAGCTTGAGTCTTAGGAAACTGCATATGTATGTGAGCCAGTCAAACAGGTTGGAGATACCCAGGTGGTATGAACTCAAGTAAGGTAACTAGTTCAGTTAGAAATCAAAGCAATGATTCTAACCTGCATATAAACATCTTAGCTGATCTATCTAGTCCCACCATATTCACTCACTCACTAGAACACCAAGCGAGGTATGGAGATAAAAATATTTAACAACTGGCGCGACACGGTGGCTCACGCCTGTAATACCAGCACTTTGGGAGGCCAAGGCGGGCGCATCACAAGGTCAGGAGATCAAGACCATCCTGACCAAGACGGTGAAACCCTGTCTCTTCTAAAAATACAAAACTTAGCTGGGCATGGTGCCGCACACCTGTAGTCCCAGCTACTCGGGAGGCTGAGGCAGGAGAATCGCTTGAACCTCGAAGGCAGAGGTTGCAGTGAGCCAAGATCACGCCACTGCACTCCAGCCTGGGGGACAGAGCGAGACTCCATCTCAAAAAAAAAAAAAAAAATTAACAGCTAAAGTACATATCTGAAAAAGATTAGCACTGAACAGGATCTTATGGGCCAGCTGGGGGAAAAAACACTCTAATTTATCCAAAGAAATTGAGGTACAGAGGAATTGTCACTTGCCCAATATCACAAATCTAGGACATAGGGGAGGCATGACCATATGACAGTAAACTATTAGTTCTAAGAAGTAGCAACCATGCCTGCTATGGCTTCACATTGCATTCTCTGCCTCCACCACACCTCCTGGAATATATCAAGGAATTAAGAAATATTTGCTGAATAAACAAAGAATCAATGAAAAAAGCAAAAATGAGCCAGATCTGCTTCCCGTCAAATATTGTGTGGACGAATACATTCACTGTTCAAAAAGACTATGCTGTTTGTAATTTTCTTCTTGATGTTGAATTGTACATTTGGTTCTTCAGACGCCACAATAAACTGCTGAACTAATGTGAGTGGCCTAAAGGAGGGGAAGTGCCACTCAAGGCAACTACGGTAATTCCGTCCTAAGGAATTTTTTATACACGATGAGAATCGGTCTGGAACATCAATGATGTCTTTATCTTCAACTACTAGACACAGAGGACTCAGTCTGAGTGTACTAATACTGTCTGCCCAGGTTTTCCCAGGACTTGCCAAATGTAAGCCTGATTGCTTAGAGAGGTTGTGGCTTATTGCACATTATCCACACCCACTCATCCATCACCGTGAGACTTCGTGGTATACAAAGCAAGCTCCTCCGCGCAAGGGTTAGGATCTACTCTCTGACTATTCCTAGCTGGCGCCATATGTTGGCTTCCTGACAACAGACAGGACAGGTGCTGTCCCAGGAGACACTGCGGCAGAGAGAGGTTCCTACTTGACCACCATAACATCTGAAGTACCTAGCCCAGCTCCACAGTTGAAGGTCAAGTGGAAACGACCTGCATTCCTCCCACAGGTGTTGGCCTTTTAAAAGGAATGCAGACTTTGAGCTCCATTTATGTTTTCAAAATATTGCTTTTTCTTTGAACTAACATGGAATGTGTAACTTTATCCACAGACTGTGCAATTTTACAGCCACCCAATTTCTAGGATATGACTCTTCAATATCTCAACTATTTTAAAAAATCCTTAGAAAATCCTACTATCAAGATCTAGAAAATAAAGTTTCTTCCTTTTTTCTTTAAAAAGTTACATCTAAATATGGGTGGGTGGGGGTGTGTGTGTGCCTTTATGCATATATGTGTGTATTTTGTTGGTGTTTTTTGTTATTTCGGTCTTTTTTCTTAGGATGACAACCTTAATTTAAAGGGTCAGATTATTGAGCAGCCACTTCTGACCCTCCTTTCTATGTCTGCAACACTGACTATTTAGCATAGGCCATTAAAGAACCAGAAATCATTCAGGGTAGGAAAAGGTCCTACTCCTTAATCACTTAGTCTATACAACAACACCAAATATGTTTGGATAATTTACAAAAATTCTACAAATTTTGCCAACGGCTGAAAAACAATTTAAAAAATTATGTTAATTAATTACATCAATTAAAAGATTTAAAATACATAACCTCTGTAAATAAAGATTTTAGAGAACACCTCGGTTCTCTGGCTGTGCTGATATAATACTCTTCTGGAACTATTAATAATACCTAACTCCCCCAAAATTTTGTAATACTGAAAAAAAACACAAACATAAGAAACTTTTCATTTTATTTCACATATATATGATTTTCCAGGGTGGAATACACACATACACATACCTTTATAGAACTGAAATGCCAAATTCAAAACATCTATGAGATAAATTCAGATATCTGAAGGGGGTTTCCCACAATTACATTTGCAGTGTTATCAACAAAATCGGTTTATTTTAAGATTGCCTGCCCAATATATAAATTTTCCTTTGTGTTTGAAATACTTTTATCAGATAAGATAGCTTTTGTTTAAACTGCTATTTTCAGAATTTGCTTTGGGGGTTTTGAATGCACACAGTGGAGTAACTTGAGATTTCCTACCCTGCTTTAAAATGTGTTTCTTCTGTCTGTTTGTATTTAGTAATTTCCTGTCAAATAACCTCACATAATTAACTTTCCTTGCTCCAACCTACTTCTTTTTTCCTATTCCTACTTCCTGAGGACAGTAATAAAATGCTGATTACATTCGGCTGTTATCTGCCTTTCCCTCCTTCTCCATCCCCCTTTCTCTCCCTTTGTGGAAGCCCT
>NW_012106030.1:3938467-3940671 GCF_000951045.1 Mandrillus leucophaeus | reverse complement strand
AAAAAAAAAAAAAAAAGAATCATACGTTCAGAACACAGTGACTGATTGTCTTCACATAGATCAGGGTGTCCTAGCACTACTGAAATATTGGACTCAATAATTCTTTTTTGTGCAATGCTGTCCTATACATTGTAGGGTTTTGGTTTTGGTTTTACCCTAATACTATGAATATACAGGCCTCAATATTCTTTGTTGTGGGGGGCTGCCCTGTTCATTGTTCTGTAGAATGTTTAGCTATATATATAGCCTCTACCCACTAGATGCTAGTTTTACCTTCACCTACCCCATTCATGACAACCAAAACTGTCTCTAGACATTGACAAATGTCCCCT
Source organism: Mandrillus leucophaeus (assembly GCF_000951045.1). Classification (NCBI taxonomy): domain Eukaryota; kingdom Metazoa; phylum Chordata; class Mammalia; order Primates; family Cercopithecidae; genus Mandrillus; species Mandrillus leucophaeus. The sequence goes on along the minus strand of NW_012106030.1, from coordinate 3,940,339 downwards.
GGGTGAAATAAAATCACCCTCACTGAAAAATGCTGATATACATTACACTCAGGGAAAAGAACCTGCTTCCTTACACACAAACCAAGTTGTAAAAAAATCTAGCTACTTCATCGTATAAAGAATTCAACCTTGTAATTCCAGAAACGGCCTCCGTTCTGACCACTAAATATTTGAAGAAGTAAATGCTGGTGACTTCATATCATGAATATGCCTTGAGTTCACAAGTGGCATACCCTACTGTTCCAAACCTATTGCAAAGGGTAGAAGGGAAATCCCAAGAATCAAAAATTATAAACCTCATCGTGGACCAGAAACAGACCACAAAGGCCATCTGGCAGGACGAGCTAAGCCACAGGTTGCTGGAATCCAGAGCTTGAGCCAATGGTGCCTGGAGTTTGATACCTGATGGGCCTGTGGGTATAATTTACACCAAGCAGTTTCACTCCAGGGTGCATGCCTTAGAGAAACTCTTGAAGCACATCAGTTGGCATACACAAACAAGAGTGTTCATAATGGCACTGCTACTGATAGGAAAAAGCTAAACCACCAAAAGTCTACTTATGAGAGAATCAGTAAATATGTTGTAGTATATGCAAATGATGTAATATTATCCATAGCTGTAGTAGAAAAACTGCTGCTACAGGTAACACTAAGTCTTAGAAACATGATTTTGAATAAAGGGCAAGTCACAAGGTGACAGTATTTTTTATGAAGTTAAACATAAGCAAATCTTAAACCTATTACAGTTATTTTAAAAACCCATTGAAACCCATTTTTGAAAACCTAGTATGTATGTTTTTGAAGGCAAAAGAATGAGAAACACTATATTCAGACTAGTGGTTACCTCTGGGAAGGAAGCAGGAGGTTTTTATACATGTAGAGTGAACTCTATTGGAAATGTCTACGGTGAATTCACTTACTATTATAGTTCATAACAGACCTACAGTTCGTAGGTGTATGTTCACGTGTGTGTACTTGTGTACCTTCATACATATCAAATATTATATAACTATTTTATAATTTTTCTTCCAGGAAAAAGGAAAAAAAGACTTAAGAAAAATGATGGTAAACTGAAAACAAAAGCAAATATTAAAGGATGTATTTCAGTAAACTAAAAGGTAAAGCCAAGGAACAGTTAAGGGATATAAGAAACAAGAAGCAAATAAATCAGTAAAATACCACATGTCATTTGATTGATTTAAAAATTAATAACCAATTTTTTATGTTAAAAAGGGGAAAGTTGGCTGGGTACAGTGGCTTATGCCTATAATTCCAGCACTTAGAGGCTGAGGTGGGCAGATTGCTTGAGCCCAGTATTTTGAGACCAGCATGGCCAACATGGCAAGACCCTGTCTTTACATAAAATACGAAAATTAGCTGGGTGTGGAGGCACGCACCTGTAGTCCCAGCTACTTGAGAGGCTGAGGTGGGAGTATCACCTGAGCTCAGGAGGTCAAGGCTGAGTGAGCCATGATTGTGCCAGTGCATTCTAGCCTAGGTGACAGAGCAAGACCCTGTCTCAAAAAAAAAAAAGGAGGTAGGTGGGTCTTTAAAATTTCATGCAACAAAAACAAGATGAGGAGGTTGTTTAATTGAGAGTTCAGGCATGCTAAAGTCCTTTTTATAATCAGGAAGACATCAGGCACATTGGCTCATGCCTGTAATCCCAGCACTTTGGGAGGCTGAGGCAGGTGGATCACAAGGTGAGGCGTTCAAGACCAGCCTGGCCAAGATTGTGAAACCCTGTCTCTACTAAAACTACAAAAATTAGCTGGGCATGGTGGTGGGCACCTGTAATCCTAGTTACTCAGGAGGCTGAGGCATGAGAATTACTTGAACCTGGGAAGTGGAGGTTGCAGTGAGCGGAGATCG
>NW_012106030.1:3933623-3937277 GCF_000951045.1 Mandrillus leucophaeus | reverse complement strand
TAGCCAGGATGGTCTCCAACTTCTGACTTCGTGATCCACCCGTCTCGGCCTCCCAAAGTGCTGGGATTACAGGCTTGAGCCACCGCGCCTGGCCTAGAATCTTAAATATATTACTTGGCTTCTTTGTGCGTCAGGATCCCCATAGGTAATACAGACATAACAACAGTACCTTCCTCACAGGACTAATGTGAAGATTTAAAAATTTAATATGTGTAAAGTACTTAGAAAAGTTCTCAGAAACACTAAGACTCAGTAAACTGTTGCTGTTACTATTACCAGCTTTCTAGTTGAATGCCTTTGGGCCCAAGTCCTTGAAATCCCTGAGCCTCTGCTTTCTTCTTTTTAAAACATAATATTCCTGTCTTCATAACATTTGCTGCATGGTTTGGAAGAAAATAAAAGGAAAAATGGCTTTGTAAATTGCTAGTGTTATACCAATAGTAGTTATAGCACTAAGTTCCACTGCATTTCAGAGAATCAAGAGCTCTTTTTTCATGTATAGATTGGTATTTGTTAACTCCCTGGGTTGTCAAGAACTTAGTATAGCAATTTTCTTTCACAATATTAGCCACTCTCAGTTCATCATAAGTAATTAAAGTCATTCTCTCCAGAAATCTAGCACATTAATCAGCTGGGAACAGCAGACGGATGTCCACCCATTAGAAATGACTAAACAATTTAGTTAACCTTTAGCAAAAATATGCATGCACACATGCTGACTAGTGCAGAGTTAAAAGATGTTAATGCTTCTTGTTGAAGTATTATGTGCAATGTTTATCCTTCTTTGTTTTTATTGTTCCTAATTATTTTTTAAATGCAGTAGACTCAAGACGGTTTTTTGATGAAGCTTTGTTTTCTGCAAGTTCATCTCAGGATACGAGAAGAAAGGAAACACTAATGCTTGCTGGTGAGAGAGGCCATCTGAAGGATTCCAAAAGCAAAATTAGATGATACAAATATAGCAAGGGAAAATGGATATTTTAAAGTCAATTTCCTAAAATAAACCCCCCTTAGCACTCAAAATCCACTCTCAAATCCCGCTCCAGATGATTTAAGAAGAGGTTAGTTACTTTGTGGATTAGTCAAATCTTCTGCTCCTTTTACTCACCAGTTCTTTCACTTTTGATGATTTTATTGATTGTGAACTCCCTGTCCCAAACAAACAGTAAAAAGAGGGAACGGGAAGACAAAATCATACTAAATTAATCCATCTTTCTATTTTTGCACAGCTCTGATGAAAGTTTAGGAGGAGGAAGAAAGAACTAACAGCTAAAAAGAAGGCTTGAAATTATTTGTGAGTCAATATATGCACGGCGAATAATGAAAAGAAAATCCCAGCATGCAAGCTTTTTGGAAATGCTGAGGAAGCCCATCATGTTAGTCATTTTTGACATATGGAGACATAACTCACATGCCTAATTCACAAAGAATCAGGTAGAGGTGGTAACACTGCACATTTTTTGGTCCGAGAGGTACCTACTGGTGTTCCAACTAAAATCATGCAATAAATAAAAGACTGCAAAGACAAGCAGGGTGTGGATCCCAGTCAGAGGGGAGCAGAGGTGATGGAGATACCCAGCCTCCGGAGAAGCCACTCAGAAACAGGGATCTGTGCTCTACCTTAAGATGTTAAAAAGGAGCCCACATACAAAAGAACTTGGCTTTAGGTGAAGGCAGCCCTACAGGGCATTTGGGAAAAGATGGTATTTTCAGCAAATGGCTGATTTAATTTCCATATCAATTTGGAAATAAAAGAAAAGTGGCCCTTTACCTCACAGCATAAATAAAAGTTAATTCTGGGTGGAATCTAGATCTACACGTGAAACACAAAGCAATACAACTTCCAGAAAACAATGTAGGAGAATGTCTCCATAATTTGGCGATTAGAAAAAAAAAAAAACAACTTCTTGATCAGAACACAAATGACATAAATCATAAATGAAAAGATGAATTTAACTAAATGAATATTAATATCTTTTGTTCATAAAAGCCGCCATTATGAGAGCAAAAAGACAAAGCAGAGAGTGGGCAAAGATATTTGTAACTCACATAACCCTCAAAGGGCTCATTTCCAAAGTATACAAAGAACTCTTAGATGCCGGCCGGGCGCAGTGGCTCACGCCTGTAATCCCAGCACTTTGGGAGGATGAGGTGGACGGATCACGAGGTCAGGAGTTCGAGACCATCCTGGGTGACACAGAGAAACCCTGTCACTACTAAAAATACAAAAAAATTACCGGGTGTGGTGGGGGCGCCTGTAGTCCCAGCTGCTAGGGAGGCTGAGACAGGAGAATGGTGAGAACCCAGGAGGCAGAGCTTGCAGTGAGTCGAGATCACGCCACTGCACTCCAGCCTGGGTGACAGAGCAAGACTCCGTCTCAAAAAAAAAAAGAACTCTTAGATGCCAAGAAGAAAAACATAATCCAATTTAAAAATGGGTAACAACCTTGAATAAGTCCTTCAAAAGGATGATATCCATGCTGATCTGATCATATGAATGTATCGAATTATCACATTTACCTTGAAAATATGTACATCTATTATCTGCCCATAAAAAAAAAATGTAAGAAAAGAGGATATCCAAACATCTACTAAGCGTAAGAAAAGGTTGTCAACTTCATTAGTCATTAGAAGAAAATGCAAATTAAAATTATGATGAGGCCAGACACAGTGGCTCACGCCTATGACCCCAGCACTCTGGGAGGCCGAGGGAGTAGTAATGGTTGAGGTCAAGAGTTCAAGACCAGCCTAGGCAACATAGCAAGACCCTATCTCTCTACAAAAAATTTAAAAATTAGCCAGGCGTGGTGGTGTATTCCGGTAGCCCTAGCTACTCCAAAGGCTAATGTGAGAGGATCGCTTGAGGTTGAGGCTGCAGTGAGATATGACCCAATTTTATCCAATTTTAGTAGTAGTATAAAAATGTAGAACTAGTTTCAAGATCTGTTTGGCAATCCCTATTAAAACCGAATGCATGGGCAGGGCGTGGTGGCTCATGCCTGTGATCCCAGCACTTTGGGAAGCCAAAGCAGGTGGATCACCTGAGGTCAAGAGTTCGAGACCAGACTGGCCAACATGGTGAAACCCCGTCTCTACTGAAAATACAATAATTAGCCAGGTGTGATGGCGGGCACCTGTAATCTCAGCTACTCAGGAGGCTGAGGCAGGAGAATCACTTGAAACCAGGAGGTGGAGGTTGCAGTGAGCGGAGATTATGCCACTGCACTCCAGCCTGAGCTATACGAGCAAAACTCAGTCTCAAAACAAACAAACAAAAAAAAATGGTAGGGTGGATAAAGTATATTCAAATAACAAAATAGTGATAGCAACATATTTGAACGTTTCAAACATGATGTTGAGTGGAAAATAAACCGCCCAACTCAAAAACATATATAGAGTAATATTTCATTTATATAAAGTTATAAATTTGGCAAAATTAATCCAAGAGAAGGCATGACAATAGTTTCCGAGGTTCTGGCAATTAATCAAATGCTGCCTGTGTGAAAGAATTTATAAATATTCATTGAGCTGAGCTGTATACGTATGATTTGTATACTTTCCACATGTGTGTTATACTTTAATTTAAAAAATTATTTGAAATATAAAGAAAAATAAATCGGGCCAGGCGTGGTGGCTCACGCCTGTAATTCCAGC
>NW_012106030.1:3928535-3931853 GCF_000951045.1 Mandrillus leucophaeus | reverse complement strand
TCAGCCTCCAGAGTAGCTGTGACTACAGGCGCATGCCACCACGCCCAGCTAATTTTTGTATTTTTAGTAGAGATGGGGTATCATCATACTGGCCAGGCTGGTCTCGAACTCCTGACCTCATGATCCGCCCACCTCGGCCTCTCAATGTGCTGGGATTACAGGCGTGAGTCACCGTGCCCGGCCTCATTTGGGCCTATCTGCATATACTTATGCAGACCTATCTGCATATACTTATGCCTCCAAAGTCCTCATCTTGTAAGGAATCTAATATTATTCTTTAAAAAGTAGAAAAATGTGATATACTGATGACCTAGCTCAGGAATCCTATGGAATACAGTCTTAAGTTTCCTTGGCTTTTGTTTCAGGGACTAATAAGAAGAAGGCCCCAGATTCTTTAATTGATGGCTCTGGAACTGACCAGCGGTAAAGATGATCAATCTTTAATTCGAAGGCATGCTTAGTGTTTGGGTTACAATTATATGAAAAAATTATATAGAAGAAAACTACACAAGCATAAGGCCCTGTGCTACGCTTTGTGGGATGATAAAAGTATATGAGACCTATTCCTACCTTCAAGCAGCTTAGAGTCTTATCTATCAGACAGCACACAATATTATGTAAACCAAATACAAAGATATCAATGAACACTTATGTTAATTAGAGCCATCCTTATTTTTCTCTAAGACCTAATACTATCACAGGACTTTTAAGTCTGGAAACTATATTTCTCAGATTCCTTGGCCAGCAAGGTCCTAGGTTTAGATTCTTTCAATGAAAGGCACTTACATGAAACTGGAAGATGGCAGAATCCATTTGTCTTTGACTCTGGCAACAATAGCAGCAGCAGATTTGTACAGAGTCTTGTAACACAAGCTCCAGGCACTGGTCTCCTATAGTGACTGAGTGGACCGTGGTGGGGTGACGAAGACATCCTCTGGCATTAGAAGTAACAGTTTCCTGCAGTTACTGGTCTAGGAAACACCACCACCTCTACCACTCATTTGCTCCTCTAGTCCTTTTAACAGTTGCAACCTAATTCCCTGTATTGACTCCTACCCTGTTTGAAATATTAATAGATAAATAGGTTCAGTTTCTTTGAGTGACCCATGACTCAGTCAGGAAATGGCAGAATCTCTTCTTCTGGTCTCTTTTGGAAAAAGGCTAAATCCTACTGTACAAACCATAGTCTTCTAACTCTACCACCAACTTTTTAAAGCTATTGTTTGACCATCATTATGAGTTTTCTCTCTTAATTGCCGAAAATATGGAGAATGATGATATAGGAAAATTAAAGTGTTTATATCAAACATTTGACAAAGATTAATATTCTCTTGAATTAGATATGTTTATCCTTTAGAATAGTAATGACATATTAAGTAGAGGGATGCTCCTTGAGGACAATAATATAATCACTAGAGGCTTAGCCTGTTATTAATTAAGCTTATCAAAACTATCAGTATATGTGTATGCATATCTATACATATATATTGCATGCCTTCTTTTTCTTTTCTTTTTTTTTTAAGACAAGGTCTCCCTCTTTCACCAAGGCTGTAATACAGTGGTGTAATCATGGCCCACTGCATCTTCCCATCTTGGCCTCCAGAGTAGCGCTGGGACTGGGGCTACAGGCGTGCACCACCACGCCAGGCTAAGTTTTGTATTTTTTTTGTAGAGACAGTATCTCACTATGTTGCCCAGGCTGGTCTCAAATTCCTGGATTCAAGTAACCCTCTTGCTTTGGTCTCCCAAAGTGCTGGGATTATAGGCATGAGCCACCTTACCTGGCCTCATATGCTATCTTAATTTTTTATCTCCTTACCTAGATTCCTATCATAATTCCATATATATATATAAAACCTAATTATATTACATGATAATTCAGACTACCTAAAGCCACGTAGGACTCATGTACAATGTCGAAGGGACTACAGTCCCCACAATTTACATACACGACTGCTTTAACGTGGAAAGGAAAAGCGGCCACCTTCTAAGTACAAAATCAATATGGATTAGGTCAGACTTCTGGTTCTGGGTGAAATGGCATAAACATATTTCACTCATTTCTCCCATTGAACAGAAGCATACAACCTGAACAGATATAAAGCAGCTACTGGAAAAACTTCTAGAAAGTTAATAGCATCAGGGAAATCATGGAAGACCACTGGAATCAAAGTTGCAATCAAACTAGTGGGTTTACCATTTATTTTCTCCTAGTAGCCTCTGGCCTGAACTTAATCGAGCTGGAAACCTAGAAACGAGCACTGTTGCAGTGAAGCAGAATGCTCCAGAAGCCCTCTAGTTATGGCTCATGGACAAACAAGATGGCTCCCAACACTCACGGATGGTGTGAAATCCTTGACTTTGTTCTTTGGTGTTTCTGCCCTTTTGTGTCTATCATTCATGAGGTTGCTCCCAGGCAATTCCAGGACAGTGAGGGCAATGACCAGTAAAGGGGTCAGCAAGAAGGAAAACTGAGGGAGGAGAACCTTTCTCTCCATTTACTGGAGGTGTGATTAGGCCACCCTCTGCTTCTTTTTTAACTTTCACCATCCTTCTGTTGCTTGCGCCCAAAGAAAGTCCCAAATGAGGAAGTGCACAGTAGATCCTAAAAGACTGAAAGGGGGAGGCCTAGGGAGCTAAAAAGTTCCAAGGAGAGTACAGAGGAGTAGCTCAGGAAAGTGACACCATAAAGTTGCTCATGAATTCCAGGGGTCATCACCGACCCTTCAACATTTGCATCGATTGTAATTAGCATACCAAAGACTCAGAGAACACAAGCCAACAGATAGACCCACTGCACAGGTCACAGACTGACCACTAGGTGGCACATTCACAGACTAGAACGGAAGAATACTTCAAGGACTTTGAAAAGTAAAATGATACTACTGAAGGAACCCCCTGAAGTTAGGATGGAACTTGGAGCCTGAACCTAACCAGATTAATTGCCTGCTTAGGAAAAAAAAAAAAATTCCATGGGATTGAACACAACCCAGAGACTCATAACATAATCATCAAAATATCTAGGAGAGATTCCAAAATTACTCAACATACCAACAACCATGAGAATTTCGACTTATACCAACAACCATGAGAATTTCAACTCACACAGAAAAAGATACACATATCAATGCAACATAATATAGATGCTGAATTTATGTGAAAAAGGGCCAGGCGCGGGGGCTCACACCTGTAATCCCAGCACTTTGGGAGGCCGAGGCAGGCGGATCACCTGAGGTCAGGAGTTTGAGACCAGCCTCAACATGGAGAAACCCCGTCTCTACTAAAAATACAAAATTAACTGGGCATGGTGGTGCATGA
>NW_012106030.1:3921495-3922690 GCF_000951045.1 Mandrillus leucophaeus | reverse complement strand
TATATGCAAATGGCAAGTAGGTACAAGCAAAAAAAAATTTTTTTTTTTTGAGATAGAGTCAAGCACTGTTGCCCGGGCTGCAGTGCAATGGCATGATCTCGGCTCACTGCAACCTCTGCCTCCCGGGTTCAAGCAATTCTCCTGCCTCAGCCTCCCAGGTAGCTAGGATTACAGGTGCCCGCCACCATGTCCGGCTAATTTTTTGTATTTTTAGTAGAGACGGGGTTTCACTATGTTGGCCAGGTTGGTCTCGAACTCCCAACCTCGTGATCCGCCTGCCTCAGCCTCCCATAGTGCTGGGATTAAAGGCGTGAGCCACCCTGCCAGCAAAAATTTTCAACATAATTAGCCATCAAAGAAATGCAAATTACACCACAATGAGATGTTACAACATATCTATCAAGATGGTTAACACCTAAGAGTGACAAAACCTAATTCTGGTAAAACTGCAGAGAAACTATATTGCTTGTACACTGCTGGTGGAATATAAAATGATACAGCTGGCTGGGCGCAGTGGCTCACGCCTGTAATCCCGGCACTTTGGGAGGCCGAGGTGGGTGGATCACAAGGTCAGGAGATCGAGACCATCCTATCCTGGCTAACACGGTGAAACCCCATCTCTACTAAAAATGCAAAAAAATTAGCCAGGTGTGGTGGCAGGCTCCTGTAGTCCCAGGTACTCGGGAGGCCGAGGCAGGAGAATGGCACAAACCCGGGAGGTGGAGCTTGCAGTGGGCCGAGATCACGCCACTGCACTCCAGCCTAGGTGATAGAGCAAAACTCCGTCTCAAAAAATAAATTAATTAATTAATTTAATTTAATTAAACAAAATTAAAATAAAATGATATAGCCACTGGAAAACATTTTGGAAGTTCCCTTTAAAACTAAACATTGGGGCCGGCTAGGCGTGGTGGCTCATGCCTGTAATCCCAACACTTTGGGAGGCCGAGGCAGGCAGATCATGAGGTCAGGAGATCGAGATCATCCTGACGAACATGGTGAAACCCCGTCTCTACTAAAAGTACAAAAAAATTAAGCCAGGCGTGGTGGCGGGTGCCTGTAGTCCCAGCTACTGGGGAGGCTGAGGTAGGAGAATGAAGTGAACCCGGGAGGCAGAGCTTGCAGCGAGCTGAGATCGGGCCACTGCACTCTAGCCTGGGCGACAGAGCAAGACTCCATCTCAAAAAAAAAAAAA
>NW_012106030.1:3920667-3921445 GCF_000951045.1 Mandrillus leucophaeus | reverse complement strand
ATAAAACAAAGGCATTTGTGGATTAAGGGAAACTTTCACACTGAATAGTCAGCAAACCTGCTCTAAAATAATTACTAAAGGAAGTTCTTCAGACAGAAGGAAAATGACAATAGAAGGAAACATGAGTAACAGGAACAAAGGAAGAGTGACAGAAATGATGAGTATCTGAATAAAATATATTTCTCTTCTCTTTAACTCTTTACATTGTGTTTGATGGTCAAAAGCAAAAAGTACCTAATGAGATGTTCAATGCATGCAGGTGTTACATATAGACAATAAAGATGTAAAAGAACTTACAAAATGGTAAGGGTACTACATCCCGAAGAAAGTAATAAACTGGAAAGGAACTTACAAGATGGTAAGGGTACTACATCCCCAAGAAAGTAATAAAATACTAACTATAAGTAGATGTTAAAAAGTTAAATATGTATTTTGTAATCCATGGAGCAATCACTAAAAAAGCTATACAGAGAGGTATCATTAAAATCATCATAAAATAACAGGCCATACTAAAAATGCTCAAATTAAATTAAAAAAAAAAGTCAGAAGTAAAAAAAGAACACAACAACAAAAAAGAGAAACAAGCCAGATGTGATGGCTCACGTCTATAATCTCAATACTTTGGGAGGCCACTTAAGCCAGGAGCTTGAGACCAGCCAGGACAAATAGGGAGACTCCATCTCTACAAAAGATTAAAAGTTAGCCAAGTATGGTGGTACACGCCTGTAGTTCCAGCTACTCGGAAGGCTGAGGTAGAAGGACTGCTCGAGCCCAGGAG
>NW_012106030.1:3915549-3917608 GCF_000951045.1 Mandrillus leucophaeus | reverse complement strand
AAAAAAAAAAAAAAAAAATGTGAAAAAGACTTTAAGGCAGCTACTATATGATAGAGCACTTTTTTAAATGTTTGAATGAGCAATCATAAACACTCTTGAAACAAATGTTAAAATACAGTCTTAGCAATGAAATAGAAAATACTAAAAAGAAATGAATGAAAATCTTAGAACTGGAAATGAAAATCAAAATTTAAAATTCATTGGATGAACTCAAAAGCAGAGTGGAGATGAGAGGGGAAAAGGTCACTGGATGTGAAGATAAATCAATAGACATTACCTACTCTGAATAACAGAAAGAAACAGGTTAAGAATTATATGAGTAGAGTTTCAGAAATATGTGACTGAATAACAGAAGGTCTAACATTCAGGTCACTGAAGTCCCTGAAGGAGATGGGCAATAATGTGTGCTAGAATTATGTTTAAAGAAGTAAGAGGCCAGGTGCAGTGGCTCACACCTACATTCCCAGCACTCTGGGAGGCTGAGGTGGGTGAAGCACCTAAGGTCAGGAGTTCGAGACCAGTCTGGCCAATATGGTGAAACTCCGTCTCTACTAAAACACAAAATTAGGCCAGGCACAGTGGCTAACACCTGTAATCCCAGCACTTTGAGGCTGAGGTGGGCGGATCACAAGGTCAGAAGTTCGAGACCAGCCTGGCCAACATGGTGAAAAATCCATCTCCATGAAAAATACAAAAATTAGTTGGGCATAGTGGCACATGCATGTAATCCCAGCTACTTGAGAGGCTGAGGCGGAATTGCTTGAACCCAGGAGGCGGAGGTTGCAGTGAGCCGAGATCATGCCACGGCACTCCAGCCTGGGCGACAGAGCAAGACTCCGTCTCCAAAAAAAAGAAAAAGAAAAAGAAAAACCCACAAAATTAGCTGGGCGTGGTGGCGCATGCCTGTAATCCCAGCTACTTGGGAAGCTGAGGCAGGAGAATTGCTTGAACTCGGGAGGCAGAGGCTGAAGTGGGTCGAGATTGCACCACTGCACTCCAGCCTGGGTGACAGGGCGAAACTCTGTCTTAAAAAAAAAAAAAGAAGTAAGAGTGGAAAATGTGTCAGGATTTACGAAAGATAAACCTAAAGTTTCAAGAATCTATGCAAAACCTAAATAAGGTAAATTCAAAGAAATTCATACTAAGATAAACTGCTGAAAACTAAGTACATTCTGTTTTGGGTGATGAAAAAATTCTAAAACCAGAGAATGCTGATAGTTACACAACATTGTGAATGTAATTAATGTCACTGAGTTGCACATTGTAAAATGGTTAAAATGGTAAAATTACCACAATTTTTTAAAAAAACTAAAGACAGAAAATGATCTTCAAAGCAGAGTAAAATGATACTTTACATCAATGTATCATTGATCAGAAAACAATGATTACAATGATTATGGATCTTTTACATAAACTATCAAGACCAGAAGGAAGGAGCAAAAAATTTTTAAAGAACTGTCATCTTTTAAAGTAAATACTTGTCAATCTAAAATAATGAACTGTTGGCCGGGCGCGGTGACTCATGCCTCTAATCCCAGCACTTTGGGAGGCTGTGGCAGGCAGATCATGAGGTCAGGAGATAGAGACCATCCTGGCTAACAAGGTGAAACTCCGCCTGCACTAAAAATACAAAAAAATTAGCGGGGCGTGGTGGCGGGTGCCTGTAGTCCCAGCTGCTCGGGAGGCTGAGGCAGGAGAATGGTGTGAACCCGAGAGGCGGAGCTTGCAGTGAGCTGAGATGGCGCCACTGCACTCCAGCCTGGGTGACAGAGCAAGATCCCGTCTCAAAATAATAATAATAATAATAATAATATAAAGTAATGAACTGTCATCCCAGATTTTTTATCCAGTGAAAGCATCTATCAGGAATAAACATAAAACAAAGGCATTTGTGGATTAAGGGAAACTTTCACACTGAATAGTCAGCAAACCTGCTCTAAAATAATTACTAAAGGAAGTTCTTCAGACAGAAGGAAAATGACAATAGAAGGAAACATGAGTAACAGGAACAAAGGAAGAGTGACAGAAATGATGAGTATCTGAATAAAATATATTTCTC
>NW_012106030.1:3898526-3913164 GCF_000951045.1 Mandrillus leucophaeus | reverse complement strand
AAAAAAAAAAAAAAACTAAACATTGGGATACTACTCAGCAATAAAACTAAAACTGAAACTACTAATGATATACATAACAAGTTGGATCAATCACTATGGAATTATACTGAGTGAAAAAAGGCCAATCCCAACAAGTTACATGCTGTGTAACTCCATTTATATAACATTCCTGAAATGGCAAAATCATACAATTGAAGAACAGAATAGTGGTTGCTAGAGGGCAGGGACTAGGGGCAGGGGAATGACTGTGGTTACAAAAGGGCAACGTGAGAGATGCCTGTGGTAACAGAATTGTGCTGTATTTTGACCTTAGTTTTAGATACACAAAACTACATATGTGATAAAATCACATTTAAATACATACACACACACATAGTGTATGTAAAACTGAGGAAATCTGAATAATATCCGTGAGTTATATCAATGTTAATTTCCTGGTTGTGATATTATACTCTATTTTGTAAGATGTTACCATCAGGGGAAATTAGGTAAAAAGTTCACAGAATCTTGGCCGGGCATGGTTGTTCATGCCTGTAATCCCTGCACTTTGGGAGGCCAAGGCAGGTGGGTCACCTGAGGTCAGGAGTTCCAGACCAGCCTGGCCAACATGATGAAACCCCGTCTCTACTAAAAATACAAAACAAATTAGCTGGCCTTGCTGGCGTGTGCCTGTAATCCCAGCTACTCAGGAGGCTGAGGCAGGAGAATCACTTGAACCCAGGAGGTGGAGGTTACAGTGAGTTGAGCTCGTGCCACAGCACTCCAGCCTGGACAACAAGAGCAAAACACCAACTCCCCCTCCCCCCCAAAAAAGAATCTCTTTGTATCACTCTTACAATTGCATGTGAATCTACAATTATCCCAAAATTAAAAAAAAAAAATTTTTTTTAAAGAGTGAAAAAGAAAACTAGAGTGAGTGGCTATATTATTATCAGAAAAAAGTAGACTTCAGAACAAAGCAAGTTACCAGAGTTAAAAAGAGACACAACAGGCCAGGCGCAGTGGCTCATGTCTGTAATCCCAGCACTTTGAGAGGCCAAGGTGGGCGGATCACCTGAGGTCAGGAGTTCAAGACTAGCCTGGCCAACATGGCGAAACTCCATCTCTACTAAAAATACAAAAAGTTTAGCCAGGCATGGTGGTGGGCACCTGTAATTCCAGCTACTCAGGAGGCTGAGGCAAGAGAATAGCTTGAGCCAAGGAGGTGGAGGTTGCAGTGAGCTGAGATGCATGCCACTGCACTCCAGCCTGGGCAACAGAGCAGGACTCCGTCTCAAAATAAACAAAAAACAAAGAGATACAACATAATAATAAAATAACTGATTCACCAAGAAGATACAACAATTATGTATGTATATGCACCTAACAACAGAGCTTAAAATACATCAAACAGAACTGATTTAAAAAAATTTTTTTAATAATAGATAAATATGACAGGGTGCAGTGGTTCACACCTATAATCCCAGCACTTTGGGAGGCCAAAGCAGGTGGATCACCTGAGGTCAGGAGTTTGAGACAAACCTGGCCAACATGGTGAATCATCATCTCTACTAAAATACAAAAAAATTAGCCGAGCGTGGTGGCACATGTCTGTAATCCCAGCTACTTGAGAGTCTGAGGCACAAGAATCACCTGAACCTAGGAGGCAGCGGTTGCAGTGGGCTGAGATCACACCACTGCACTCCAGCCTGGGTGCCAGAGTGAGACTCCGACTCAAAAGAAAACAAAAGAATAGATAAATCTGCAGTTATAATCATAGGCTTCAACACTATTCTCAGTAAGAGACAGAACTAGTTAACAGAAGACCAACAAGGATAGCCAAGCACTGAATGTCATGGTAACCAATTGAATCTAGTTGAACATTCCACCCAACACCACCAGCAAAATTCATATCCTTTTCAAGAGTAAATGGAACATACACCAAGAGAAATCATAGGGTGAGTCATTTGAAAAAAAATAAACAAACACCTCAACTAATTTTAAAAGACTGTGATCATACAATGCATGTTCTCAGGTTATAATTCAATTAAATTAGAAGTCAATAATAGGAAAATCTCCAAATATTTAGAAATTGAAAATCAACAGGTAAACTTCTAAAGTAGTTTCATCTATATGTGTTATATCTGAAATTGTGAAAATTATATGTAATTAAGTCTGTTGTATATTAAAAATCAGGAGAGAGTTAAGTCTGTGGAATTACTGAAGTCATTTGGAAATCAGAAGCTAGGCTGAGTTTGTGCCCACTGTGGTGCTGCCAATATTGGTGTGGGCATTAAGGAACCCTTTGAACCATATTCTACAACTGCAATCTCATACTAAATAAATGACTATTCCTTAACTAGTTGTTCATAAGTCACTTAAAAACTACAGTTTTTAATAGGGTCCCTTTCCCCTGTTTTCCTGTTAATCATCTTGCAATTTGTTAATAACAGTGACATGGTTTGGCTCTGTGTCCCCATCCAAATCTCATCTTGAATTGTAATCCCACCCACCCCATGTCCAGGGAGGGACGTGGTGGGAGGTAATTGGATCACGAGGGTAGGGGGACGGTTTCCCCAATGCTGTTCTTGTGATAGTGAGTGAGTTCTCACAAAAGCTGATAACTTTTAAGTGTGGCACTTCCTCATACACTCATATGCTCTCTCTCGCTCTCTCTACGTATATATATGTACATGTGTGCATATGTGTATATGTATCTGTATATATGTGTGCTATAGATATATATGTCTTTCCTGCCACCATGTAACTTGTGTCTTGCTTCCCCTTCCCCTTCCACCACGACTGCATTTCCTGAGGCCTCCACAGCCATGCAGAACTGTGAGTCAATTAAATGTCTTCTCTTTATAAATTACCCAGTCTCAGATAGTATCTTTATAGCAGTGTAAAAACGAACTAATACAAACAGCAATATTCATTTAAGAATTCAATGCTATAAAACCTAATTAATTCAATACTGAGATTCGACATGCCTTCATCCAATCCAGTTTGTCTAGCTTCCTCTTACCCTTAGATGAGTTTAGACATTCTATGATTAAAAGACTCTCCGTTTCTGAGACATGAACAACTTTTAGACACTTGAGACATACAGGTGACATTCTAATCTCAAGAAATATAAGAGCTGACTTAATAAGGGCATAGGTCAGGATTGAGATATTCTTTTAAATGTATCCGACAAAAGAGAGGTTGGTTTTGGTTTATTTTAATGTTTTAAGTGTGTATTGTATCAGTGTTTCTGAATTTTCTAATTTAAAATTCCACTCTCATCTCCAACAGGTAACAATGTAGTTATTTTAAAGGTGAAAGGAAAATATGCTAAAAACTAAATTGTGAGAGCATTATTAATATACATAAAGTATGCACTGTCACCATGATCTGCATTACCAACAACAAAAAAAAGTGTGTAACACCCATAGCCTCTATCCTCAACTGACATTCATTCAACAAATATTGACTGTCTATCAGGTGCCAGACATTACACAGTCATTGCTCTTGAAAAATACCCAGTTCAGTGGGGAAGACAGACATATAAACAACAATTACAATCTAATATGATATTTGCTATAACAAAGGGGCCACAGACAGAAGTATATTGACAAATGCTTCACAAAGAAGACTTTGAGCTAGGCTTCTGAGTGAGAAGGACAGTGTCCGGGAGGGAGTGTGACAAGAGGAGGAGCCAAGAGAAGGATGAATCCATTCATACGGAATCAAACAGCATGATTTCTTAACAATAGAACTAGGGTACCTTAAACAGAATGAGGAGAGGTAAAATGAGAGAAGGGCTTAGAAAAGACAGTTTAGGAAGGGTCTTAAGACATCCTGGAGGATTTGAGGCAGGGGAAAGATGTAATCAGAAATTTCTTCAAAACTCCTGTCTAGGCCGGGCACAGTGGCTCATGCCTGTAATCTCAGCACCTTGGGAGGCCAAGGCAGGTGGATCACTTGAGGTCAGGAACTCAAGACTAGCCTGGCCAACATGGTGAAACTCCATCTTAACTAAAAATACAAAAATTAGCCAGACATGGTGGCATGTGCCTGTTATCCCAGCTACTCGGGAGGCTGAGGCACGAGAATCACTTGAATCTGGGAGGCAGATGTTGCAGTGAGCTGAAATCGCACCACTGCACTCCAGCCTGAGTGATAGAGCAAGATTCCGTCTCAAAAAGAAAAAAATCTTGCCTATTGGCAGCATCTGTTGCAGTTCTCTAGCAAGTAATAAAAAGGGACTGAACCTTAAAACAATAGCCATAGAAATAGGAAAGACAAATTCTAGGGATATTTAGATTAAAAAGACTCTGTGATCCAATCAGCTGTGAGGAAGAGTCAAGGGTGGATCCCATCCTCCCACTTAGATAACACTTTAAAGGCAGGGAAGACAAGATTAAAAAGTTGGGTAAAAATAACAGATTCTCTTTGAACACGTTCATGTTTAATGTGATATACCTCCTAGGCAGCTAGATGGAGACTTAAAGCAGTACTAAATTTTGGAAACAGCAACATGGATTTTAGGAGACCAAAAAGACTTAAGGTAAAGGTATAGGAATCAGTGATTTATAAGAGTTGTTGAAGTTCCTGGGGATAAAGAAATCAAACAGAGAAAACATATTCTTATCATTCTTGTCATCTTATAAGAAATGTTTCATTGGCAAGGAGCACTGATTGGAAATTGGCTTAAAGTTTAACTATATGTAGTTTCCCTTATTTCAAAAAGTTTGTCCACAACTGTTCTAAAGTGATCATCATGAAAGCCAATAATTACGCAATGCTCTGCCATCAACGTTTAACCTCACTTCTGGAAGGGAGGATGAGAAATAGGCCTGCCTCCTGCCCGCTCCAGCCTGAAAAGGATTCCAACAACTGAAAAAACAGAGCCCAAGGACAGCAGGCTCTTCTCAGGTGAAGTTATCACCAAAACCACAAGCAATTCTCTCCTGTTTCCCACTCACATCCTCCTCCTTCCCCTGTGTTTTTCTGTGAATATATCTGCATGCCACAAATAGGCTACCAAGTCTTAGAGTAAGTGGTGCAAAGGTAAAATACAGTAAATTAGTTAAAAGGTAAATATGGCAAGGACAAATTCTATTGCTTTTTGATATCTCTGAGAAAGGAAATGGAAGAGTTAGAACTAGCAAAGACGGTAGGAATTACAAGATCCAAGCAAATAGTTTCCTCTCTTTGGATTAGAGTTGGACATCCAATTGTATAAGTTTTAAGTGTGTAAAACTCCTGGCAGGAGGATTGAGGTGAAGAACGGGAAAGTACAGGAGGATTCCACCAAGTTTTAGCTGCTCAGCAGACAAAATAATGTATGACAGGCATCTAGTCAGGGCTCTAGAAAAGTATTTGACCACTGCCAGAATCCAGAAAAACCAATGCTACCAAGCATCTAAAATGAAAAGTACCAGACCAGGCATGGTGGCTCACGCCTATAATTACAGCACTTTGGGAGGCCAAGGCGGGTGGATCATCTGAGGTCAGCAGTTCAAGACCCGCCTGGCCAACATGATGAAACCCTGTCTCTGCTAAAAATACAAAAATTAGCCGGGCATGGTGGCGAGTGCTTCTAACTCCAGCTACTCAGAAGGCTGAGGCAGGGAGAATTGCTTGAACCCGGGAGGCGGAGATTGCAGTTACTGAGACTGCACCACTGCCCTCCAGCCTAGGCAACAGAGTGAAACTCTTTCTCAAAAAATAAAAAAAAAAGTAAAGTACTGAAGCAGGCAGACCACTTGAGGTCAGGAGTTCAAGACCAGCCTGGCCAACACGGTGAAATCCCATCTCTACTAAAAGTACAACAATTATCCAGGCGTGGTGGTAGGCACCTGTAATCCCAGCTACTTGGGAGACTGAGGCAGGAGAATCGCTTGAACCCAGGAGGCAGAGGTTGCAGTGAGCTAAGAAGGCACCACTGCACTCCAGCCCAGGCCACAGAGCAAGATTCCGTCTCAATCAATCAATAAAATGAAAAGTAGTAGCCTTCTTAGCAGAAACCTCTCATAGCAGAGTGTTGTAAAAGATACTGAGGAGTCAGGAAATGGGGGAAAAAAAAACAGGGTCTGAGAGCTGCAAAGAGCTGAGGCTCACCTGAGCTTTTTGACTTCATTTCTGCATTAAGCAAAGAGCTCCCGCACTATACCACTGGCGTGTCAGGACTGACATGCGTGGATGGAAAACGACACCTGGAGAGTTGCTCACTTCACCTAACATACAATTCTAAATAAAATGTTTCACTCTTCTGTGAGGTCTTTGATTATCACTAGCGAAATCTCTACAAATATAGAAACATGAACTGCTGCTGTCTGGTTCGGCCTGTCTTTCAGGGGCTGAAAAGTTGCTCTGGAAGCGGGGGCTTTCCTGACTTTGCCCTAAAGGTTTCTCAGACTGCTCTATAATAAAGATGATTGAAAAGCATATTATGTCAACAGATACCTCTTTGGAAGGAGGAAAACAGGAGGACAATACCTCATCCATCAGAAAGAGCCAGACATACCTATAGGGTATGCAAAGCAAGCCAAAAAAAACTTCCTTGCCTGTTTTTTTTTGGGGGGGCGGGCAGGGGGAATTTGAGACAGGGTCTTGCTCTGTGGCCCAGGCTGGACTGAAGTGGCATAATCATGGCTCACAGCAGGCTCAAGAGATCCTTCTACCTCAGCCTCCTAGTAGCTGAGACTATAGGTATGTGCCACCACATCTGACTTTTTTATTTTTTTTTTATTTTTGTAGAGGCAGGGTTTGACCATATTGCCCAGGCTGGTCTCAAACTCCTGAGCTCAAGCAATCTTCCAGAGTCAGCCTCCCAGAGGGCTAGGATTACAGGCATGAGCCACCGTACACCCAGTCTATATTATGTTTTGAAAAGGAGAAATAATTTAGTGTACATCTACTGAGAAAAGAAAAAAAAAAATGTGCCAGCAACACCCAAGATGATGTCATATCAGCAGCTAGTTTCAGGTCAAATACAGTACAACAGGAAGCTTGGGACTGCAGACAAGCAGCACCCAGCCCACTGGACCCGCCCCTAAACCAATCACCAGACTTGCTCCCAACCTACACATTCCACCGTGGATAGTGACAAGAACACTTTCCACTGTGGATAGTGAGACAGTAATTTGTATATTCAATTCTGCTATTTCAAAAGCTAGGCTGTGTATATACATGGAAATATCCGGTCTGTCAAGTATTCTATAGCTGAGAGGGTTCCATAAAATATCATCTAAACACTTTCAAAATACAAAAAGTTAAATTCTTTTTAGCCACTCCATTTCTATCACTGCAGTCTCCAACCCTGCCAGGCTATGAAAACTGAGGCCAGTAATGACTTTACTCTGCCAGAACATTGAGTTGCAATCAAGGCAAGGATAATCAACAGCAAACAGAAGAAATCCATTAGAATCTAACATTGAAAAATTGGGGAATTGGGAATATTTGCTTTTAATGCTTAATCTTGGCCAAACCAATTAATACCTATGTCTATCCACAAAGCTCTTGTATAAGTTGTTGGGTGGAAGGAGGAAAATCACCATCACCATCATCACTACTGCCATTCATCATCACCACTGCCATTCATCATCACCACTGCCATCACCTCCGTCACCACCACCATCACTGCCACCATCACCATCATTACCACCACAACACCACTGCAATAAAAAGTATGCATTTCTGGCTGGGTGCGGTGGCTCATGCCTGTAATCCCAGCACTTTGGGAGGCTGAGGCGAGTGGATCACAAGGTCAGGAGATCGAGCCCATCCTGACTAACACGGTGAAACCCCGTCTCTACTAAAAATACAAAACATTAGCCAGGCATGGTGGCAGGCGCCTTGCAGTCCCAGCTACTAGAAAGGCTGAGACAGGAGAATCCTTTGAACCCAGGAAGCGGAGCTTGCAGTGAGCCGAGATCACGCCACTACACTCCAGCCTGGACAACAGAGCGAGACTCCGTCTCAAAACAAACAAACAAACAAACAAAAAGTATGCATTTCTGCCCTCCAAAAGGCCACAGAAGCTTCCTTTCTTAGGAAATTGTACTGCTATATTTGCTGTTTTTCCTTTGCCCTCCTAAAGCTATCACCACAAAATAAGCATCCTTTCAATAAAAGAAGAATAGGAAGAGGTCAAGATTATTCAAGGATTCTAGGGCCCTGGTGATAGAAGACAGAGTGAATTTATGGCCCAAATGAAGTGTTTTTATCTTTGCATGGGAGAAAGATACTGTGACTAGTAGAGTGAGATACTAGAAAGAATGCAGCCTCTCTAACTCACTATCATTTGTAAATTCCCTGCCTGATTTCATAACAAATATCACTTTTCCTTCAGGGCCATTGGAAAAAAAAAAAAAAAAAAAAGAATCACAGTGATAACAAAGGTGCCATTATTTCTGGTCGCATTTTCCTGTTAATAATCACAGTTATAGTCAACTAATCCCTGGGTTCTCACATCACTAAATAAATATTACCTGATGGCAAATATTAGTATCCCCAACTTTGCATTCCAAAGATGTCAAGAAACCTATCGGAAAGGTCAAATCTCAGTAAACAAGGCCAAAGTCAAAAAAAAAAAAAAAAAAAATTCCCCTATTTCCATTATTTCCTAGTTTCAACATAAATGTCTGTGTCTATGGCTCTCAATGGAATTTTCTACCAGGCACATCAGTGGTCATAGTGGCCATTATAATCCTATCCTACTTGACATAATAAATTTGATTAGTAGAAGTTCATAAAAACAGAATCCTGGAAGGGATTCCTCGATCAGAGACCCTTAACCCAAGATTTGTTAATTATAGGAGGGCATGAACATCTTTTAAGTTAGTTTCAAAATTTGTGTACATGCACAGTTTTCTCTGGAAAAATCCCAGAGCTTTCCTAAATTCTCTGGGACTCATACTGTTCTCTCCATTTAAGAATCACTGACAGCAAATTAGTCACTCTCAATTCTTACTGAAGAGTCTCTGAGGAACTTTCATTTAAAAACACACTTCCCCACCGGGCGCAGTGGCTCACACCTGTAATCCCAGCACTTTGGGAGGCCAAGGTGGGTGGATCACTAGGTCAGGAGTTCGAGGCCAGCCTGGCCAATATGGTGAAACACCGTTTCTACTAAAACTACAACAATTAGCCGGGCGTGGTGGTGGGCGCCTGCAGTTCCAGCTACTCGGGAGGCTGAGACAGGAGAATCACTTGAACCTGCGAGGCAGAGGTTGCAGTGAGCACAGATCGTGCCACTGCACTCCAGCCTGGGTCACAGAGCAAAACTCCGTCTCAAAAACAAAACAAAACAAACAAAAACAAAAACACACTTCCCAAGGCTAAGCCCTAAACTGACTAAATCACAATATTGGTAGACGGAGCTTAAGCACATGAAATTTTCTAAATAACTTTTTTTAAAAGGCTTTCGAGTGACTATTATACACACAGAGGGTTAAAAAACACTGTGTAGCTTCAATTGATTAGTCTTTTTATTTTATATAATCACTGAACTTTATCATGGAAGAGATCCTAGATATTGGAAAACTAGCGCACTTCTTTTAAAAAAAGAACCAGATCTGTTAATTAACTCGCACAGGATCATATAGCTAATTAGAAACAGAACCAAAATATTCTGCTTTAAACATATTTTATAAAACTACATTCAAATTTTTATTTTTTAAAAATCATAAAATAGGGTTTACCAGCCTCTCTACTAAGTCCCCTAAAACTATCTCCTGAATTTCTTCTTTAACAGAAAAAGTTCACCATCTTTTGTAGTTCTTATGCAAAAAGTAACCTACATCTGCATAAAATTATTTTAAATATCACAGATGAACCATATTTATAGAGATAAACCATCATGGGTAATAAATTATGATAAACACACAGTGAAGATTGGTTGACCCCTTTATCAACTGAGTGAGAAGTTCCTGATTATCAAAATTACGGTTCACCACAATTTTTTATACTTTACTTTCTAGCTGTTTTATTTTATTTTTAATTATCAAAGCAAAGAACGAGAGCATACTTGCCCCCAGAAAAGGGTGTAAATAGCCAAGGCATCTCATGTCCTTCAGGAAGGTATTTACATGTCCCAAACCAGGAAGGATAGGCCCCTTTAATGGTAGATCAAATGACATCTATTTATCCTAACCGAAGACCTTTAAAATCCAATTTGAGTTGAAGAAAGAGAAAGAAGGAGGTGACTTTTCCTTTGTTAAATTTCACAATAAATTTATATCCAGACTCAGCAAGTGCTTTTCAGTGGCTTCACAGTAGCTGAGATAATTATAATACTGACCTCTTGATGTATGAGTCCCCATTGAGAGAAGTCAGCTGAATCCCAAGGACAGCATTCCAAGGCTATGGAAAGAATTCTTTCAGGACACACCCACTGAATGACTTGCTGCAGGCAGGATTTCTCCCTACCCCACTGAAGGGAGACAGAACAGAGGGGAAAGGAGAGGAGCAGGGTTCACTTCATTGACAGGGACCCAGGCAGATAAGTAGTAAAAATAGTTAACATTCAAATGCTTACAATATGCCAAGAACCACTCTAAAGTTTCTGTATTTACAATCAACGTTTCAGCCCGTGGACGGCATATGCCTATGTTCGCTTAAGATTGTAACGGAGCTGAAAATTCCTATTGCCCAGTGATGTCTTGATGATCCTGACCTGTGTAAACCTAAGCTAACGTATATGTTTGTGTATCAGTTTTTAACCACAACAACAAAAAAGTTTAGAAAGTTAAAAAAAAAAAAAATCTGAAATGGAAAAAGCTTACAGATATAAGGAAAGAAAATGTTGTATAGCTGTACAATGTGTTTGTGTTTTAAGCTAAGTGTTTCTACAGAAGAGACACAAAATTTAAAAGTTTATAAAGTAAAAACAACACAGTAAGCTAAGGTTAATTTATTATTGAAAAAAAGGCACACAAATTTAGTATAGCTTCAGTGTTTCTAAAGCCTACAGTAGTGTAATGTCCTAGGCCTTCACAGTCACACACCACTCACTCACTGACTCACCCAGAGCAACTTCCAGTCCTGTAAACTCCATATGTGCCCTAGACAGATGTACCACTTTTTTGAGACAGAGTCTCACCCTGTCGCCCAGGCTGGAGTGCAATGGCATGATCTCGGCTCGCTGCAACCTCTGCCTCCCGGTTCAAATGATTCTTCTGCCTCAGCTTCCCAAGTAGTTGGGATTACAGGTGCCCACCACCATGCTCAGTTAGTTTTTCTATTTTTAGTAGAGATGAGGTTTCACCATGTTAGCCAGGCTGGTCTTAAACTCCTGACCTCGTGATCCACTCGCCTCAGCCTCTCAAAGTGCCGGGATTACAGGTGTGAGCCACTGTGCCTGGCCCCACTTTTTATCCTTTATGTCATATTTTTACTGTACCTTTTCTATGCTTAGATATGCTCAGATACACACATATCTAGCATTATGTCATAAATGCCTACAATATTTTGTACAGTAACATGCTATAAGGTTTGTAGCCCAAGAGCAATAGGTTGCACCATCTAGCTTAGGTGTGTAGTAGGCTACACCATCTAGGTTTGTGTAAGTATACTCAATGATGTTTGCACAATGAAGAAATTATCCAGATTTCTCAGAACCTATCCCTGTTGTTAAGTCACTCATGACTGTACCACCTCCCGTGGATTACGAATTCTTGTTTGACCCCTCATAAAGCCTAGGACAATGCCTTAAATAGAGCAGAAACTGAGTAAGTTTTTTTTTTTTTTTTTTTGAGATGGAGTCTCGCTCCATCACCCAGGCTGGAGTTCAGGGGCGTGATCTCAGCTCACTACAACCTCCAACTCCCTGGTTCAAGCGGTTCTCCTGTCTTAGCCTCCCGAGTAGCTGGGATTACAGGCACGCACCACCACGCCCAGCTAATTTTTGTATTTTTAGTAGAGACGAGGTTTCACCCTGTCGGCCAGGATGGTGTTGATCTCCTGATCTTGTGATCCGCCTGCCTCAGCCTCCCAAAGTGCTGGGATTACAGGCGTGAGCCACCGTGCCCAGCCTGAATAAGCATTTGATTGAAGTGGAAAAGAAAAAATTCTAGAACATTAGTTCCAAAAAGCATAAGGATTTCCTGCAGTTAACAGTACTTCACACAAGCACTGAGTAATGCCATACTCTAGTTTTGTGATCATTTCTCTTTCCATATTTTTACCTCTGATGGAGGCAGAGTGCCTAGTCCTGGGCATGGATATATATGTTATTCGTGGAGCAAATGAGTGAAGAGAGAGGAAATCATCTTCAAGGAAACTACACATTTTTATATTTATCCTTTGTGTTTCCTCCTACTAAAGTGTTAGTATCACGAAGACAGGAAGTTTTTTCTATTTGTTCACTATTACCCACAACAATGCTTACGCAAAAAAGGAATAGTCAATAAATACTTATTGCATTTATGTTATTGAAGGAATAAAATGCTAAGTCAGAACACTGTAAGCCCAGTACTTTGGAGGCCGAGGCGGGCAAATCACTTGAGGCCAGGAGTTCGAGATCAGCCTGACCAACATAGCAAAATCCTGTCTCTACTAAAAATACAAAAAATTAACCAGGCCTGGTCGCACGTCTGTAATCCCAGCTACTTGGGAGGCTGAAGCATGAGAATTGTTTTAACCTAGGAGGCAGAGGTGGCAGTTAGTTGAGATTGTGCCACTGTACTCCAGCCTGGGTGACAGAGTGAGAGTCCCTCTCAAACAAACAAAAAAAAAGCTAAGTTAAAACAGAGTTCTGTGCTAGGTCCTAGAAATGGAAGGAGAATAATGCATCATCCTATACAGTAGAAAATAACTCAATCCCAGCATTGCTAAATGTTGATGTGATTAACACTGTGAGGGAAAGCTTTTCTGATAGAACTTATTTTCATATAGGTGATAGTAACACTACAGAAGCACAGTCAGGCCGGGCACAGAGGTTCACGCCTGTAATCCCAGCACTTTGGGAGACCAAGGCAGGCAGATCATGAGGTCAGGAGTTCAAGAACGGCCTGACCAACACTGTAAAATCCCATCTCTACCAAAAAATATAAAAATTAGCCGCACATGGTGGCACGTGCTTGCAATCCCTGCTACTCGGGAGGCTGAGGCAGAAGAATCACTTGAGCCCAGGAGACGGAGACTGTTGCGAGCCAAGACCCAGCCACTGCACTCCAGCCTGGGCAACAAAGCAAGGTAGTCTCAAAAAAAAAAAAAAAAAAAAAAAAAAAAAAAAGCACAATCATATGTATTCTTTAGTGAATGCTCTCTGAATCCTGTGATGCCAACATAAGTCGCCGGGAAGAGGGACCCCTTCGCTGTAATGCCCCTTCCCAGAGTGAGGACCAAAGTCAAAGTCACGTGCCCATCAGAAACCCAAAGTCCTTTTCTGGATCATGCGCCAAGTACTACGGTCCCAGTGCTCCCTATCCCAACTACCCACGCTTATTTGTAAGGCCTGTGCAAAAGTTCCTTCCACACACTCCAAGGGAGACAATCCTCAATATAGAATTCTGAGGCCCACAGGGTGAAGGGTGAATCCAGTGTGTATCCAGAATTGGTGGGTTCTTGGTCTCACTGACTTCAAGAATTAAGCCACGGACCCTCAGAGTGAGCATTACAGTTCTTAAACATGGGGTGTCTGGAACTTGTTCCTTCAGAAGTTCAGATGTGTCTGGAGCTTCTTCTGGTGGGTTCATGCTCTCGCTGTAAAGAGTGAACCTGCAGATCTTTGTGGTGAGTGTTACAGATCTTAAAAGCAATGCATCTGGAGTTCTTCGTTCCTCCCAGTAGGTTCGTGGTCTCGCTAGCTTCAGGAGTGAGACTGCAGACCTTCGCGGTATTACAGCTCATAAAAGCAGCGTGGACCCAAACAGCTATGAACCCAAAAAGTAAGCATCAGCAAGATTTACTGCAAACAGCCAAGGGCCGCGGACCGCAACCCAAGCAGGTTGCCCCTGGTAAGTTTGGGAAGCCTGCTTTTATTCCCTTGTCTGGCCCCACCCACATTCTGCTGATTGGTCCATTTTACAGAGAGCTGATTGGTCTATTTTACAGAGAGCTGATTGGTCCGTTTTGACAGAGTGCTGATTGGGGCGCTTACAATCCTTGAGCAAGACACAGAGTCACAGAGTGCTAGTCCTCAAGTCTCCACTAGGTTAGCTAGATACAGAGTGCTGATTGGTGCACATAGGATCCTCCAGCTAGATATAAAAGTTCTCCAAGTCCCCATCCAGTTCAGGAGCCGAGCTGGCTTCACCCAGTGGATCCTGCACCAGGGCTGAGGCAGAGCTGCCCGCCATTTCCGAGTTCCGCCTACACTCTTCAGCCCTTGGGTTGTCCATGGGATGGGGCGCCACGGAGCAGCGGATGGCACCCGTCGGGGAGGCTGAGGCCGCGCGGGAGCCTACCGCAGGGGGAGAAGCTCAGACACCTCGGGCTGCAGGTTCTGAGCCCTGCCCCTCCGGAAGGTAGCCAAACCCGGCAAAGATTTTGAGTGCAGCGCCGGCAGGCCGGCACCGCTGGGGGACCCGGCACAACCGCCGCAGTTCCCGAGCCCTGCGCCGCCGGGGAAACAGCCAAACCTGGAGAGAATTTGAGTGCAGCGCCGGCAGGCCGGCACTGCTGGGGAACCCGGCACAACCACCGCAGCTGCTGGCCCGGGTGCTAAGCC
>NW_012106030.1:3888404-3898456 GCF_000951045.1 Mandrillus leucophaeus | reverse complement strand
CCGCCCGCGCCTCTCTCTCCACACCTCCCGGCAAGCAGAGGGAGGAGGCTCTGGCCTCAGCCAGCCCAGTGCGGCTCCCACGGTGAGCGCCGCCAGTGGACGCCAGTGGACGCTGAGGCCGAGGAGGCGCTGAGAGTGAGGGCTGCTAGCACTTTGTCACCTATCACAGTGGACATACAGAACATGCTGTCCACAAGCATGACGACTAGATTCCTGCTCCCACTCATACTGTCTGGTCAGGCGTGGAAGTTGGCTAAGAATCTGAAAACTCAAAATTCAAACCTGCCCTTCAAGATGGTTATAAAGGTGTATTTGTCAGAACAGAAAAATTTCCAAACATGTTTTGACATTTTTGTTTGATTTATAACTTCTAAATATTTACATACAGAGTATGTGGTCCTGCATTCACATTCTAGCCCCGGGCACCACAAATGTTAGGGGCAGGACTGCCCATCGGAGAAACTAAGGCTCAGGGCAGCTGACTTGCCTGAGGGCACAGGGCTAGGAGCTGGAAGAGCTAGAACCCAAACCCAGTTCTTCACAATCCAAGCGTCATTACATAGGGTGAACCCCTCCCTCACTTTAACCACTTCAGAGCACTTTTGTGTTTGCTTCACCGCCGTGATTACAGAAATCCTGGAGGATCCCAAGAGGTGAGGCCATGGAACCAGGAACAGCCCATCCTCTCTCCTTGCACCCTGTGTTTTCTCCTCAGTACCACAGCAGCCAAATGTGATCCTAGGTGATCCTAAGCCCAGATGGTCGCTGTGCAAGTGCACACCTGTACATCCCCATAGTGTGGAGAGAATCTATGCTAGAAGTAAACAAGCAGCGGCACATGCCTCAGGAACCGCACAAGACGAAGCCTGAGGCTTCTGAACACACATCTTTTTACAGCTCTAAACCCAGAAGTGCATTAGTGTTCTTGCAAAACAGGCTGTGCGGCAGTTTTAAAAGCCCAGCTATAATACCTTCATAAGACCTGTACTTACAGGGACCCTTTCATCCAGGAAATTCAAAGTACTTTACAAGCTCAGAGTCATTCATCCAAACACTCCAGGGAAGTATGCAGGTGGCCTAGGTTAGACTCATTGACGAAGAAACTGAGGCAACCTGACAGCCTTAAGTACCAGTCTTTAAAACGGTCTTTGCTTCTTGAAAATGAGTAGCTTTAAACATGCACAAAAAACATGCCACCGATAGAGGAGGAAAAAGAGATTTGCACTATTTTTGTAGATATTAAATTGAATGTAACAAAATTAAATACTATAGTCATAGAAATCTATGCCTTGGTGTAGCTTTCCAAATGAGCCATGAAAATTTATGCTCTGTCCACTACAAATGGCTTGTTAAATTTGAGATACTATCGCCTTTCAAAATGCAAATTCCATAATCACAAATTTTAAGACAGAAATTTCATTTTTTCCCCCCCCAAATGGAATCAGGCTTTTACACCTTTAGCCAGAAAGCACTTAGCAAAGGTGATTAGCATATTCTCTCTGGACTAGATGGAATCAATATCAAGCCAGGGAGATTAGCTTCATTTGATTTTTAGTGGGAGTTAAATGGCCCCGGGGAAGTATGTCTGAGAGGAGTGGAGGAAGAGTCCTTTCATAAATAAGGGAGGTTAGGAGTTCAGGAAGAACATAACATATAAAGTAGCCATTTTTGTTACCTTAATATAATCCAAATAAATGTTTGGACTGAATACATATATTTGAAAGTTATATTCATAGAAATAACCAACATTCAGTGAGTTATCATTTTGTTCTAACCACTGTACTTCCTGCTTATAAATAACCCATTTTATAGGCGAAACAAACAAAAAAGCCTCAGAAAAATTAATAGATCCATCTCAAAACAGTTTACCATGGAGTTAGAAAAATATTCGCTCATGTATTCAATAAGGCAACTACATAGAATCTGAAATATGAAAATATATATAAATTTCTCCCTGGGAGTTCATAATCTAGTAGAGAAATATGCAGGTAAAACAATTTTCCAAAAGGCATGTTCAAGGCACCATGGCAATGCAGTGGCAGCAGAATTAACTGAGGGTCTAGGGCAAGGAATATGAAGGATTTTGCAGACAGGATGTCCATTTCAACAGGCAGATCAAAGGAGAAGGGAATTCTAGACTGATGACAATGGCTTATGTGAATGCATGTAAGACATAAGAGAAC
Source organism: Mandrillus leucophaeus (assembly GCF_000951045.1). Classification (NCBI taxonomy): domain Eukaryota; kingdom Metazoa; phylum Chordata; class Mammalia; order Primates; family Cercopithecidae; genus Mandrillus; species Mandrillus leucophaeus. Next base: position 3,896,273 of record NW_012106030.1, on the reverse strand, counting down.
CTAATCTAGGTCTCTGGGGTCATCTGGCATGACTAGAGAGAATGAGGATGCATAAGAACAGGTACTAAAAGTTAATCCTGGGCTGGATAAGTGTGCATAGGTAGGAAATTAGATATTAAGAATTAATTATTCAGCCGGTGCAGTGGCTCACGCCTGTAACCCTAGCACTTTGGGAGGCCCAGGCAGGCGAATCACCTGAGGTTGGGAGTTCGAGACCACCCTGACCAAAATGGAGAAAACCCGTCTCTACTAAAAATACAAAGTTAGCTGGGTGCAGTGGCACATGCCTGTAATCTCAGCTACTCGGGAGGCTGAGAGGGAGAATGGCTTGAACCCGGGAGGTGGAGGTTGCAGTGAGCTGAGATCACGCCATTGCACTTCAGCCTGGGCAACAAGAGCAAAACTCTATCTCAAAAAAAAAAAAAAAAAAGAATTAATTACTTTTGCAATTGTGTGTATCTTATCCGCCCAACAAGCTATGTCTCCTTGATGGGAAAAAAATCTCCCCTTGGATTCTAGTAGAACAGTTTACGCCTAAAATGGTTTAATCTAAATCTCTGATTGCTATTACTTCTTCATCACCATCATCAGAGCTAGCACTTAGACAATGGCTACAGGCATCACTATTAGCTCTTTATGTATAATAACCTATTTAAATCTTGAAAGAGCCCAGTGAGGTAAACTGTATTACCGGCACCATTCTACAGAGGAGCTGAGGCACAGGAATGTGCCTAGAACACACATCTGCCAAATCACACTGTATGGAATTTATGTCCCAAAACACACACAAAACTGAAGTGCAAAATTATGTTACAGAATTTTCTGACTCCTTAATTATCAATTCTCTTCCCTCCCATCCCACACACTCCCATAGTCATAAGCAAATGTCATAGACTTGCCAGGAGATGACTAATAAGCTCACCAACACTTCTTCTCAGCCATCATACAGTATCTGCCACTTTCCTCCTCTCCTGTTCGGTCCCATCCAGTGATATCCGCCAATGAGAACCAGTGTCAAAAGTGCTAATGGTCAAGATATTAATTTAGCTGCTGAGCTCCCAATGAGGTCACTTCCCAAGGCTGCACAAGCCACTTTCTCTGCTACTGCCAACCCTATCCCTGATGTAGTTACTGATGCCACTTAACATACTCAATGTGGCACACAGATTTTGGTAAATCAGTCATCTGGAGATTTTGCTTTCACTTTTAACACAGCCAGTCTCCCTATGTTTCCAACATGATTCTGTTCCATTGGAAAGTAATCCAAGTGATTGGCAGCATGCTTCCCTTGGAATCCTCTTTCCGTCTATTAACACATTTTTCAACTTTGGTTTACATAAACATCCCTCCATTCGATTGTGAGCTCCTTTGGGCAAGCCTTAAAGAGGTATATAAACTTTCATAAACTCAAATTGCTAGTAGGCATTCAGCTTGTTGAATGAATGAGTCGAGCATTAATGTTCTAACTCCACTGTAAGCTCTTTGAGACTGTACAAGCTTCTATTCACTTTTCTGTTTCTCAGTTTCTTTTGTTTTGTTTGTTTGTTTGTTTGTTTTTTGAGACGGAGTCTTGCTCTGTCGCCCAGGCTGGAGTGCAGTGGTGCGATCTCGGCTCACTGCAAGCTCCACTCCCCCGGTTCAAGCCATTCTCCTGCCTCAGCCTCCCGAGTAGCTGGGACTACAGGCGCCCACCACCACACCCGGCTAATTTTTTTATTTTTAGTAGAGATGAGGTTTCACCGTGTTAGCCAGGATGGTCTCGATCTCCTGACCTCGTGATCTGCCTGCCTTAGCCTCCCAAAGTGCTGGGATTACAGGCGTGAGCCACCACGCCCGGCCTGTTTCTCAGTTTCTTGTTTGTAAAATGAATTAATAAGAGCATGAGCTTCGAAGGGTTTCTGTGAAGATCTGTAAAGCAGTTAAAATGGTACCTAGCCTACAATAAGCATCTAATAAATGTTAGTCACCATCTATATCTATATACTTAACAGCTACTTATTGTTTTGTATAAGATGTGAACAAAAGTTCTCTGAAAAGGAATTTGGAGGAAAGAGACTTTATTTCAGTGAACTGGAGAAATCTGGTTTAAAAGGAAGGTGCATTCCAGAGAACAGAAAGAGGATTTGGGTTTTATAGCAAATGTTCCCATCCAGGTTTCCAATCGAGTCTGTTAATTCAAAGATCTGAAACTTGTTTAGTTTCTATTGGTTGACACAAGTGAGTGCTGTTGATTGGTTGATACAGCTGAGCCCTGATTGGTCAATATAGCTGAGCTTTGATTAGTTGCTTCAGATGAGCTCTCAAAGTCCCAAAGTTAAAAAGATGTGGGGTTTTCCAGGGTTTTGGTGAACTCAGAGTATGTGTGGGGCCTCAAGTCAGCAAATGGCTGCTTGACTCTATGTTAAATCTAGGCCCACTTTAGCCACTTGGGATCCATCTTGAAAAATTGGCTTTTTCAGGTTCTCGTTTTTTCACAGACATAACCAGTGTCTATTTGTGCTTTGGATATTTCTGTTCAATTCAACTGTCTTCCTATAGAACGAGGACTTTCCCAGAGGTACTTCAGACAGTCATGAAAACAAACTCCTGGAGACCAAAACACCATACCTCCAGACGTGTCCAGACTGATCTGAATTCAAGAGTATGAGTGAGCAAAGATAAGGCCAAAGGCATAATACCAGGTACAACCAAAGGCACATTTTCCACGTGAACTTAAAACGATCAACTTGGCCGGGCGCGGTGGCTCAAGCCTGTAATCCCAGCACTTTGGGAGGCCAAGACGGGCGGATCACGAGGTCAGGAGATTGAAATCATCCTGGCTAACACGGTGAAACCCCGTCTCTACTAAAAAATACGAAAAACTAGCCGGGCGAGGTGGCGGGTGCCTGTAGTCCCAGCTACTCGGGAGGCTGAGACAGGAGAATGGCGTAAACCCGGGAGGCGGAGCTTGCAGTGAGCTGAGATCCGGCCACTGCACTCCAGCCCGGGCGACAGAGCAAGACTCCGTCTCAAAAAAAAAAATCAACTAAAAAGAGAAGACATGCCTATGGCCATGGATGGGCTATGCTTCTGGGTGGCAATACACAGCATACAACTGACCCAAGTGCCATTCCTACCTACCTGATAAATGGCTGTCAAGAATTATGGCAGTGGGCTGCTCTGCATTTTGGTTGACACACCAACATAAATCCGACTAATATTAGACTGTGTGACCTCACCCTAGGACCCGAGCCAGAGGTTTCACTTGAGATCTCGGAAGTTATCAGATCTGGAAAGTGTTTCAGTTGCTTTCTCTTTTAGTCCATTTTAAGCAAAACAAAAGGCAGCACGGACCCAAAGAGGCAAGAAGGTAAAACCAGAAATTGTCTATACTCCATTACCCCAAATTACCTGATGATGAATAAATATTCATTGTTCCATGGTTTCCATAAAAAGTAAACACCTATTTAAAAAGACCTGATTTTCGTCATGCCTTTAATCTCTTCCTTTTCGCTTATATCAGAGAGAGAATATTCATACTTCCTGACCAAAAGATATGCCTCTAATACAACCTTAGACAAACTCTGACCCAAACCCTGATTCGGTGTTCTTTTTTTTTTTTAATTGAGATAGAGTCTCACTCTGTCGCCCAGGCTGGAGTGCAATGGCTCGATCTCGGCTCACCACAATCTCTGCCTCCCAAGTTCAAGCGATTCTCCTGCCTCAGCCTCCCAAGTAGCTGGGTTTACAGGCATGTGCCATCACACCCAGCTAATTTTTTTATTTTTAGTAGAGACGGGGTTTTGCCATGTTAGCCAGGCTGGTCTCAAACTCTTGACCTCAGGTGATCCGCCCACCTCAGCCTCCCCAAAGTGCTGGGATTACAGATGCCACCCACCCGGCCATTATATTCTTTTGCTTTCACTCCTCAGTCAGTCCACTGCAATCCCTTAACCAAGACTCAGCCCGGAACATACCACTGCACTCCTCCCAGTAGGCCTTAGTGGAAAAGCTGAAATTACACTGACGTTAGAGGTGCCGTCCTGATATTTGTTGGCTGAATGATCTCAGTTGAATTTCTTCACCTCTCCAGGCCTCAGTTTCTACATCTATAACCGGAAGTTGATCTCTGCAGCCTCCTTACCACCCAAATTCTCACAAGGGTCATTAGCCCATAGGTTTCCAGGTGTGCGGTGAAGCACAGAATGCTGAGAATCCACATCCCACTCTTAGCATATGGATGAAGAAGTTCTAAGGAAGCACATGTGTTGGAGGGCAGGGGGAGCTGCCTGGGTAAAAAATACCAAGACAACTGAATATGGGAGAAAAACACTTCTCTCGTCCCCAACTGAAATTGAAAATTGTTTGAATGTGTGCAAGCACAAAGAATAGCTGTCAGGGAGCCCAGTGGTGTGAAGAAAATCTGAAATCATCCCTCTCTATCAGTACAGAGCATCTCTGTATCCTTGTATCTGCTGTAACTGGAAATGGAGAATTAGGCAGATGGAGTGTTTTTAAGGGACTGGACAATTTATTAGGTGCTATAAAACATAAGCAATCAATAAATAATATTTCAATTGATTTCAACATCTTTCCACTGATTCTCTTTGGGAAATTTCAAGCTGACGCCAAAATGTTCCACTCTGCTCTCTGCTGCTCATTTAGTGAATTCCCATGTGTCAATACACAAATTTAGAAGCTCAGAACAGCAGAGGCCACCAATATATGGCCGCCCAGCATTGAAGAATGTAATCACTCAATGTTTCAGGATCTACCGGTCAAACACTGACAGCTCACAATCAATCTAAGAAGTTACTTTGTAAAACTGACTCTTTTTCTCCCTTGATTTTGAGACCTAGAAGTCTGTATTGCTTGACTTTCCTGGAAAATTTCGAGATTCACACTTCACTTTCAACTTTGTGGATTGAGCTTTGTCTTTTAAAGACAATAGTGAATGGTTTTGTACTGGCCATTAAGTCTGCTTTTAAGAGTAGTTTAGGTATTCTTTGCAAAGAGGCGTCTGTTATTTCCATCATGTTATTTTATTTTCAATTTTTCCTTTTTCCCTTCCATTTTAAATCCCCCCTCGGTGGTGTGCCTAAGTGCTCAGGTAATACACATACAAATGCTTCAACAGACAGATGGGTAAGTACCATCTCATGGTGCCCATACTTCTTAGTGAAAAAAGTACCCAAAACAGTGTGCAGTAATTCCATCCCCTCAAGTGCTATAATAATCCCTGCAGATGGTAGTTCTGCAACTAAAACTGCAGCACAATGGATATATAAATTAGGGCTACCAATAATGCTTGACAATACAATGAAGTAAGTATTCTAATATTCCCATTTCTACTACACACATTACATAAAACCAGAAAAATTACTTTTAAGACAAGTAGCGAAATAAAACTTGCTAAAACGTTTTGCAAAGTCAGTGCTACATTCTCATCTTTTTCCATACGCGATTTTCATATGACTGAGTGTATACTCCAAACAGAAAATTTTCTTAAGCTGTAGATCTCATCAGCTTTGTAGGTTAGTCTCTAAGAGCACAGGATACCTGAAAGCTGGTTAATGAATAATATTTCAGAAATCTTTACTAACATGCTAATCACAATTGGATAGCTCTCATTTAATTCTTTAAAAAAAAAAACAAAACATAAGTATTATTATTATCCTCATCTTCTAGCTGAAGAAATTAAAGCAGAAAGAGGTTAAATGATTTAGTTAAGGTCACATCACTAGTGGCGACAGAACTGGGATTTAAACCTGGGAATTTGGCTCCCAAGCACTTAGCTACTATATAACATTGCCCTGGTAGTAGTACTAGAGTCCTTAATTTCACAGGGGTAGGGGAGGAGACTCATATACTTGCCTTAGAAAACATCTCATTATAATGCCAGACCAACACAGATCCAGTCCAGTGAGATTTGCCTACAGAAATACCTAGAGGACCTAGACCTAAACTTAATAGATTCCTTTGCCTATGGGATATACTTCCGGCACAAAGTCCAGAAGCAAGGCCAGGACCCCTGTGAATTACGAGGATCAGTGGGAGCCCATGGCTGTCTGCCTCCTTGTTTACCTGCTTTTAGTTATCCGGAGATATTGTGTTTCCTGAACTGTGAACATATGAAAAAATGTCAAGGTCATCCATATTTACCTCTCATGAACCCAAAGGTCCCATTAAAAGGGTACCAGTTATTTATGGGAATGTTTTAGTCACCTGGCACAGATGGGAGAGGAGGAAGAGCTTGGAACTATTCACATTTTATCGTAATCTCTAATATGAGAAGTCTACTGCCACCACCAAAGTCAAAGTTGAAATTAATATTTGTAACATAAAAGTATCATGGGTGCTACTCAGTTTTCATGAATCTAACGTCACCAACAAGAACAAGTCGGAAGATCCCGTCACATTCGGCGCAACAGGAAAGCTCTGCACAGCATGCAATTCCGAAGTGATGATATACACTAAATGCCAGATACAGCATTCAGATTCTTGTCCTTTTTTTACTTTTTCAAGTATGAAGTTCTTGTTCTTTGTTACTTTTTTTAAGTATGAACACAGGCTAGTCGTTTTGTGTACATTCCACCCCACCCTAAAAATGTTGCTGTATTTATCATCACACTTCTTTTTTTTTTTTTTTTTTTTTTTCTTTGAGACAGTGTCTCACTTTGTCACCCAGACAGGAGTGCAATCTTGGCTCACTGCAGCCTCGACCTCCCAAGCTCAAGTGATCCTCCCACCTCACGCTACAGAGAACCTGGAACCACAGGCACGCATCACCATATCCAACTAATTTTTTTATTATTTGCAGAGGCGAGGTCTCATTAGGCTGCACAGGCTGGTCTCAAACTCCTGGGCTCAAGTGATCCACCTGCCTCAGCATCCCAGAGTGCTAGGATTACAAGTGTGAGACACCACTGCACCCAGCCAACACTCCTAATTCTTTGTTTTTTTTTTTTTTTTTTGAGGCAGAGTCTTGCTGTGTCACCCAGACTGGAGTGCGGTGGTACAATCTCAGCACACTGCAACCTCTGCCTCCTGGGTTCAAGTGATTCTCCTACTTCAGCCTTCCAAGTAACTGGGACTACATGTGCACGCCACCACGCCCAGCTAACTTTTGTATTTTTAGTAAAGACAGAGTTTCACCATGTTGGCCAGGATGGTCTCGATCTCTTGACCTCTTGATCCACCCGCCTCGGCCATCCAAAGTGCTGGGATTATAGGCATTGAGCCACTGCCCCCAGCCCACTCCCAATTCTTGATAATTCTTTAACTTTGTAAAAAGAAACTGAGTTCTACAAATAGGCCACTAAGTTTCTCTGATGTCTCAATATAAGAATATCAACAGCAGAAAGCATGGAGGAAAGATGTATAAAATTTAGCAGGGTGTCTGCATGATGTAACCAGGACTGACATACTAACATTTTTAATGACAATCTCCACTGGGTGTGGTGGCTCACATTTGCCAGCCATGGTGTCTCACTCCTGTAATCCCAGCACTTTGGGAGGCTGAGGTGGGTAGATCACCTGAAGTCAGGAGTTCGAGACCAGACTGGCCAACATAGTAAAACCCCATCTCTACTAAAAATACAAAAATTAGCCAGGCATGGTGGCGGGCGCCTATAATCCCAGCTACTTGGGAAGCTGAGGCAGGAGAATCGGTTGAACTCAGGGGGTGGGGTGGCAGAGGTTGCCGTGAGCCGAGATCGTGCCACTGCACTCCAGCCCGGGTAACAACAGCGAAACTCCGTCTCAAACAAAAAAACGAAAGAAAGAAAAGAAAGAAAAGAAAGAAAGAAAAGAAAGAAAAGAAGGAAAGAAGGAAAGAAAGAGAGAGAGGGAGGGAGGGAAGCTGAGGCAGGAGAATCGGTTGAACTCAGG
>NW_012106030.1:3880744-3888354 GCF_000951045.1 Mandrillus leucophaeus | reverse complement strand
AGGAAGGAAGGAAGGAAGGAAGGAAGGAAGGAAGGAAGGAAGGAAGGAAGGAAGGAAATCTCCATGGGGAAAAAAAACAAAAACAGGACAACTCTGAAGACTCCTGCTTGCAATTAAGAGGTATACCCAGAAAGTATCAAAAGTTGTATTCTTCCAGTTGAAATCTTGTCAATTTCATCTTCCTGTTTTGATTACTGGTCTCCTGAAAAGGGGCCTGTGGTATTACAAATTATCCCATTACTCACTCCTCTCAGGTAACTCTGCTGGAAAGGGAAAGAAGTAAATCTTGGAGTCCTGCACTTCCATCCGTTAATCATATCCATGCATGCCCTCAAAAGCAGTAAATCACCGTCTTTCACTGTATTGCCATGATTCACACCTAAAACAGGGCAGAGAAGACAGGTACTCAGAAATGCCATGCCCAGAAAAAAGGTATCTTAATACACTAAAAACGACGACACTTAGGCACACCGGTATTGCTTCTTCTCAAAAAGACATCACACCAGCAAGTATAGTTTATCATTCTAATTAAGGGTCATCAGCCGTGTTAAAGGCAAATTTTATAGACCAAAGCTTTCCAAACAGAACATTTTAGGACTCAGTACCCTTTCCAAGCTCTATTAAAACCAAACATCTATATCATGTTAACCCACTTGGGCAGCACGACTTTAATTAGTAAAATTAGCCCTGTTGTTTGGCCAACTTTCCTCTCATAAACTCTGCAAGGCAGAAACATGGCCAATCATGTGTTTTAAGATGCTACCTAATTATATAAAAGCACTCATCAAACTTTACATAGAAGTTTAAAAATCAAAACATATCATTAATCCGGAAGAAAAAAATATTTGAGGTTACCTTATTTTGTAAGATTATGTGCTCATTTACTACATGAGGAAAAAGGGCTTCTGATAGTCAACGCCTTCTTTTAATTTAATTACCAGAAAATGCAAACTGTTTTCAGGTTTACCTGAATGTTATCAGTTTGAGTGGATTTTCCTATTCAATACACAATTGCCCTGCTTCCACTGGTCTTGTTAAGAAGAGGCAGTAACAGAAGCCCACACTCGGTATTTTTAAGCATATTTAAAATCTCTCTAGCTGGGGAGATAAGAACACCTCCCTCTTGCCAAGCAAATGCCAACAGCCAACAGAACAAGGCCAAATGATAGAAAACACCTCCTGCAGATTCTACTCAACTTTTTCGTTGAGCTTGCACCATCATTATCAGCTGCCCTTCACAACTGCCAGCCTGTTCCATTAAACTTGCTATCAACTCAATATCAGCAGGATAACAGTACAATGGTCTCCCAGCTCCTAGATTTGGGAGACTGATGAGTGGATGCTAATGAAGTCTCTGCCTGCAAGATGTATTTTTTATATTTGATTCCCTGACCTTAATTTTTACATCATTCAAAAATCTGGAACTAAAGCTCACATTGGGTACAGAAATGACGCTTCTTCAGCAAGAACCAGACCTGGCTGACAGTCTGTTTCTTTAACTGCCTTTCAGCAAAATGGCCGACTCAAGGATTAGGCTCTGAAATGGCTGAGAACAGGGATTTGTAAGACAAAGAATGACACATATTTCTGACAGCTGTGAATATATACATAGAAGAGAAGTATCTTTTAAATAAAAGCCATTGTGGTACATTTAAATGGAATAATGTAATTGAAAATAGATTTAAAAAAAAAATGAACTCAATGCTACAACATTTTTAAGGATGTTTTCATTTTTTTTTAATTGATTTTAAAGGGCTTTGTAATAAGACTATATGCCCTAGATTGCAGTACCAAAAGCTCTTTGACTGCATATAAATGACTGTGGTCTGCTCAACTTTCAACACAGGATTTTCTTACCCAGACTCCATCACCACTATATTTTTTAAAAGGCATCTCCTTTGAATTTTGGGTTGTGCTGTGGAAACCTACAACTCATAATGCCTTCGCCTACATGTACAGGCACACACAAAAATTATTCTTTTTCCCCAATAAGCCTCTGCTAATTGGTATCTGCCATTCATATTAAAGTACATGGATATAATATGTTCCTAATAAAAGGGATACACCTTGATGCACATTCCACCACAGAACATGAGGCCCTGAGGTTACTTCAACCTTAACAGTGCCATGAATTACTTTTTGGATGACAGATTTTTTTTTTTTTTAATCCCATGTGTTATGTTTTAGCTCCAGCTTTGAAACTGTGCAAATGGAAGGAAAACTATCTTCGTAAACATTCCCCTATCATCAGATTTAAGAGAATTTTATTTCTAGTTTTAAGGAACAATATAAAATAAACCACAGAGGCTGGTGTCTGTCAGATATGAAGTGTCCAAAGATTAAACCACAGTGACCTATCTCTCTGCATTGTGTTCCAGGGTCACTTAAATACGAATATGGGGATGACGCCTTAGATACGAATACGGGGATGATGCCTTAAATACGAATATGGGGACGATGCTAAAAATGTAGATGTCAGACAGCTTCATATCAGACTTTTAAAATGATCTTTGGGAAATTTAGAAGTCTTATGCTATCCTAAAACAGCAAATACTGACATCCACTTTTTGTCTTTTTTTTTTTTTAAGTGTAATACCAGTAAACCACATTCAAGGTCAGAAAAAGTCTACTTGGCCACCTGAATAACTCTGCCATATTTGGTATTCAAAATTAAAAAGTGGAGACTTAAAAGTGGTAGTTACATGCTGGATTTCTTTGAAAACTTAAAATTGGAGCAGGAAAAAAACCAAAATAAGGACAACTCATTTAATGGCATTTGGTCAGCTCACTTGTTAAATATACACCGATTTATATACACAGTCAAAAAATAGCACAAGTTAACAGAATGACTAATGTTGTAATGAGACACCTTTATTGAGTCATTATGTATATAAGAAACAGTCCCAAAATTGTGGAGCCTGCCTCAAGTAGGCTGAGGTAACTGAGTATTGGTAAGATAGTGAAATATATGAAGAGACATGCATGTAGAGAGAAATGCAGTCAGCAAAATGTCACTAAATTATACCCTTAAATCTGTCTTGCCTTTAAAATGCATCCCCATCAGACAGGCATTCACCCACTCCAGAGAACACAACCAGAAAGGGAGCTTCAAGTCTGCAACCCAAATGACAGCCCAGGAGTTTGTGGGTTTTATAAATGGCAGTTCGAGATTTAGGTTTTGTTTCTCCGTATAAGTAAAGTACCCATGGAAATGTTGTCCTGACACTACAGAATCACAGAAAAAAAGATTTATAGACTGAGTGGTTTACCAATTTCTTTTGATCAAAAGCAGTTAGAGGAGCAACTCGGTCAGATGTCCCTTCTACCTGCCACTTGATTATCTGTAGGGAAACATAAAGCTGGTTTTATTGATTTACCAGGAAATGTTTCTCATATCAAGTTCAGCACTGATCCATAGATATTCAATTTCAATTAGAAAGTAACAGTACCCCAAAACATAAAACCATTATTTCCAATGCCACAATTTTAAGGGGGAAATTTGGAGGAGAACAATAAGAGAAAAATCGTACAGATACAAAAAGGACTGATGTTATTAGGGAGCAGAGGAGGAACTGATTTTCATTACCCTAAGGGTATTGCTTAATAAGCTCAGACTATAAAACTAGCGTACCTCTAGGAGTTTTGTGTTCCAGGTACCAATATGAGTTTACCAGTCAAAGGCAGCCTCTTCTGAAAATTATCATGGTTTACTGATGAGTATTTGTATCAATGTCTTAGGGAGATACAGATAGAGATGTGTGTGTGTGTGTGTATGTGTAATTTATGTTATAATGTGTATGTATGTGTAATTTATATGTAATAATGTGTGTGTGTGTGTATATATATATATTTAAGCCCACCATTGATGTTGTAAATAACTCAAGAACTATATATGGAAACCATAAATATGTTTCTATATCTCTGTTTAGCTGGCTAAGAAGAAGCTCTCAGAGCTGAAAAGTTCTAAGAGGCAACTTGTTATACCAGAGCCCTAAATCTATAAATCTTACAGCTGACATTTCCCAATCTGGGGCAATAACAGATTAGAGGATGAGGAGGGGCACTTCTATTCTTAAGGACATAACTGGCAGCTGTTGGGCTTATTTGGAATCCTTGGCTCAGGAAAACTTGTTTATGCATTTGGTGTATTCATATACTTTGCCTATTTGCTAGGCTTAACACCAATAAGATGGCTGAACATTTGCTGTTGTCCATTTGTTGACTCACAACAACTCAAGGTTTAAATGCCACATGAAAAGAACCTGACCAGCTGGGAGGAGGTGTCAAGGACTTGATGAAATAGAACAAAGTCTTGTCTTCATTTTTCTCTGGAAAAAGTCAAAAAGCAAATATTGTCTAATAATTCTAAGAGCCCTTTTATTTATCCTCTCGTTACAAAAACTAGCATATACTCCTGGCATGTGTCAATAGATGGTCACAACTGGTACTCAAAAATTAGGTGCTTTAGGTAAAGGGGCCAATATTGAATCTCAAGTTAAATTAAGCTGCTGTTTTGTATACATTTTTGTGATGAGCTTGATATGCTTCTAGATGGTAAATACAGTCTCTGAAAACAAAAACCACATCATCAAAATAAAAACCTTAAATTACTGAAGGCCAGAAACACCATGAGAAACAGTTTTAGTATTGTCTTCAAGCATAATAATTAATTAAATAAGACTTCATGTATTTACTAGGAAAATGCCTCAATCTGGTACACTTCATATAGGGACAGAAAAGTCTAAGTGATTCTAATCAAAATGTTTTCAAATCTCTCTTATTTTATGATCAATAGGAAAATAACACTTACATATCTTCCACAGTTGTCACACAAATATTAAATAAATGTCTTAATTACCTCTTTACCTCATTTATATTATCAGAGATACACAACTATTTGGCCAAAAGAGAGTAACAGACTTTACAAATTAATCAATTAATTTGAATTGTTCCTTCTAAAAGACATTTTGCTTTTATATTGCCATACAAAAGACTATCATTTCTTAAACTATTACTTTGTACCTACTTAATTCCTACTAATGTGGCTACGTGGGAAGCTGGATTTCTCCAAATATATTTGTTTTCATTAAACAAATGTCCAACAACTTTCAGAATTAACAAATGGACTAGCGGACCCAAATGAATGCCAGCTAAATAAGCAATTAACCTGGGAACACAAACAACCCCCAATCTACTAAATTCGGAACATTCTCAGATTATAGCCAAATGCCAAACTCATTCATCTTAGCAAGTCAGTGTGCCAAGACTTTCTGGATCAAGACAAGCACAATCTCAGGAGCTTTCTTTACCTTCTCTCACTTTAAGAGGTATCAACAAATTAGATATGTATCAATTCATAAAAAAACTTCGTTAGAATGTGACCAGTATTGGCCCTTTCCCACTCTAATATTTAATGAAAACCTCTAAAGTTGAGTCATAGAAAACTCTGCATTTTTAAAACAATTCTGAGGCCAGGTACGGTGAGTCACGCCTGTAATCCCAGAACTTTGGGAGGCAAGGCAGGTGGATCACGAGGTCCGGAAATCAAGGCCATCCTGGCTAATACGGTGAAACCCCATCTCTACTAAAAAATACAAAAAAACTTGCCGGGCGTGGTGGTGGGGGCCTGTAGTGCCAGCTACTCAGGAGGCTGAGGCAGAAGAATGGGGTGAACCCAGGAGGCGGAGCTTGCAGTGAGCCAAGATCCTGCCATTGCACTCCAGCCTGAGCGACAGAGCGAAGACTCTGTCTCAAAAAAGAAAAAAACAAACAAAAAAAACAATTCTTACTACTGAATGTATTTCAGTAAGTCTGCTTGTCTAAAGACTCAAATCCCCACCATAGCTTGGTCTCTTAGGTATCAAAGCCCCTTGATAAAATACGTAGCTATTAAACCTTTAGCATAAATTTACTTCATACAGGAAATCTATTGGCCAAGGCTCAAAAGACAAAATCAATTGAACAGGTAAACTGTGGTAGGAGAGGGAAGCAGAGGAAAAGTTCTATTTAGGGAGAAAAGTTTGTAATCAGTGTGAACTGGGCCACCAAATGCAGTGGGAAGATGGAGGAAACAAGAGATAAAAGTCCAAGGAAAACCTGCCAGACCAGACAGAACTTGAGTCCATTTTGAAGTAGAAAATGTTGGGATTGCCAGGCACGGTGGCTCATGCCTGTAATCCCAGCAGTTTGGGAAGCCAAGGCAGGCGGATCACCGGAGGTCAGGAGTTCGAGACCAGCCTGAACAACATGGAGAAACCCCATTTCTACTAAAAATACAAAATCAGCCAGGCATGGTGGCGCATCCCTGTAATCTCAGCTACTAGGGAGGCTGAGGCAGGAGAATCACTTGAACCCGGGAGGCAGGGGTTACGGTGAGCCGAGATTGCGCCACTGCACTCCAGCCTGGGCAACAAGAGGGAAACTCCGTCTCAAAAGACAAAAAAACAAAACAGAAGAAAGAAAAAAACAAGAAAAGGTTGGGATCTGGTTTCCAGTATCTCAAGGTTTGTTTTTTCATAATCTGCACTGCCAGTCAAGTAAAACCAACACACACTGGCTGAAGAAGCAAAGTCTTGCTTCCTGGTCTTATCTGGAATTCTATCTTCTCTCCCTCCATGCCCTGGGTACCTGTCAGCCCCCAATGCCCCCTTCCCCTGCCTATAATCACTGGGATCTTCTTCTTTCTAATTGCTCTGGATTTGTTTTGGCTTTTTTTCCTATTCTTTTCTCCCATTCTTTCATAAAATTTCAGAAAGAAGAAATAAAAATCCTTTGCCCAGGCGAGCCACAAGCTTTTAAAAATCCCCATCTGCCGAAAATATTTACATTTAGGGAAAGTGTTGCTCTGTTTACTTCAGAGACCGCACAGATATTTGAACAAGGGGAAAAACAATCCTGGTCTATTGATTCTGAGTCTAGGCTTTATCCACCAGGACCAGTTGTTTCTCACAAGTTATTATTCTGAAAAAGTCAGTTCTATTTAGGTTTTTAAACCAACATTTAAAAACCTACCAAGACAAAAAAATACTTGCCTTTTGAGTGTGATGACATTCAGTCAGAACTGGAAGAATAGGTTGAGCGTAAGTTCAGACCTGGCCTCCATCTTGCTACGTGTCCAAAGAGCATTTAACATTTTAATATAAAATGGCAGCAGGGTGCAGTGGCTCACGCCTATAATCCCAGCACTTTGGAAGGCCAAGGTGGGCAGATCACCTGAGGTCAGGAGTTCAAGACCAGCCTGGTTAACATAGTGAAACTCTGTTTTACTAAAAATACAAAAATTAGCCAGACATGGTAGTGGGCACCTGTAATCCCGGCTGCTGGGGAGGCTGAGGCACAAGAATCACTGGAACCCGGGAGGCAGAGGTTGCAGTGAGCCGAGATCATGCTACTGAGCTCCAGCCTAGGTAAGTGAGCGAGACTCTGTCTCGAAAATAAAATAAAATAGGTCAGGCGCGGTGGCTCAGGCCTGTGATCCCAACACTTTGGGAGGCCGAGGGAGGCAGATCATGAGATCAAGAGTTCGAGACCAGCCTGGCCAACATGGTGAAACCCTGTCTCTACTAAAAATACAAAAATTAGCCAGGCATGGTGGTGCATGCCTGTAGTCC
>NW_012106030.1:3878985-3880534 GCF_000951045.1 Mandrillus leucophaeus | reverse complement strand
TAAATAAATAAATAAATAAATAAAATGGTAAAAGGCAAGACAATACATCAGCAGAATCCTGCCCCATTTTAACTGAGAAGCCTAAGTAATGTCTTGAAGTTTATGCTTCTGTGTTCAAAGGCCAAGCAGACTCTCCCAAACAAGAGGCCCCCATTCTCACACGAAGCGATTTACCTTCAGCATTGAGAGTCCCTTCTGGGACAGAGAATGTGAAGAGCGGGAGCCTTAGAAAGGCTGGTGGCAGTGATACCCAACATCCTTCACATAACTCAGCAGGCTGTTACTGTTCCTGCATCTAAAGGAACCAGGAACTGGGTAAAAAAAATGTTCAAAGGAGTTGGGATGAGGCATACGGCCGAAGACAACCAGGGAAGGAGATCTGAAAGAGTGGGAGGTGACCCTGAGAATCCTGGGTGGAAGCAGCAGAACATGGGAGGTGTTCCCAAAACATTTGAATGAGGGAGAGGGCCATAGACTAGCATCTAGTTCCGGAGGGTGGAATCCATTATGATTACTAAGTAGGCCATAGAAAAAGGTGGCTGTAAAAATCTATTCTCCTGCGGGGCGCAGTGGCTCACGCCTGTAATCCCAGCACTTTTGGAGGCCGAGGAGGGCGGATCATGAGGTCAGGAGATCGAAGCAATCCTGGCTAGCACAGTGAAACCCTGTCTCTACAAAAAATACAAAAAAATTAGCCGGGGGTGGTGGCGGGGACCTGTAGTCCAAGCTCCTCTGGAGGCTGAGGCGGGAGAATGGCGTGAACCCGGGAGGCGGAGCTTGCAGTGAGCTGAGATGGCACCACTGCACTCCAGCCTGGGAGACAAAGCAAAGCTCCGTCCCAAAAAAAAAAAAAAAAAATTCTCCTTTCCCCCTCCTTTCTTTGTTTCCATCTAGAAATGGAGGTCCCAGTCTACTGTGCACACAGTTCTGCATTAGCTTATTCAATATCGAGTCACCTAGGAGAAATCGAAGCTAATTTGTTCATAAAACCTAAAGAGAAGATGGACACTATGGCTCATGCCTATAATCCCAGCACTTTGGAAAGCGGCTGAAGCAGGAGGATCACTTGAGGCCAGGAGTTCAAGACCAGCCTGGGGTACATAATGAGACCTCATCTCTACTGAAAATAAAAATAAATTAGCTGAGCTTAGTGGCATGCAACCGTGGTCCCAGCTACTGAGGAAGCTGGGGCGGGAGGACCCCCTGGACCCAGGAATTTGGGGCTACAGTAAGCTATGATTGTGCCACAGCACTCCAGCCTGGGCAACAGAGAGACTGTCTTAAGAAACATAAAAATAAACCTTGAGAGAGTTGAAGAGTAAATTGTGACATTACCATGCTCCCTCACAGGTAAGTTATGAACTCTGCTCTGGTCTGAAGAAACTTCTGGAACATCAACTCTACTGGGTAATACGGTTCTACCTTTTTTTTTTTTTGAGACAGAGTCTCACTGTGTCATCAGGCTGGTGCGATTTCAGCTCACTGCAACCTCCACTTCCCTGGCGATTCTACTGCCTCGGCCTCCCGAATGGCTGGGATTACAGGCACG
>NW_012106030.1:3873848-3877520 GCF_000951045.1 Mandrillus leucophaeus | reverse complement strand
GATTACAGGTGTGAGCCATGACGCCCGGCCTGATGTCATTTCCTACTGGGAAAAGGAGTAAGAATTAAATAGGACAACTGCCGGAAACACCAGGAATTAACCAGCCACAGCAGGGGATGGGGCCCACTCTCAGTTCCTAGATTCATCTAACCTTTGCAGTTAACTCACAGCAGGACTTCTGTAGTGGGCTCTTCAGCTATCTAGAGGCTTCCTGCCCCTCATTATCATCGCTCTACACAACACAAGGAAAAATAAATTGCACAGTAAAGCAAAATGTTTTGATATCCCAACACACTGAGAGACACACCTGAGGTCCCCTAGCAACTTAAATTTAAAAATGAACTGAAGACAGGACTTTCCCTTCTCTGTTGGAAAATACTGCCAGGAGCACAGTACTCTTGTGAATGGTACTTCTATGTTCTAAAGGGAAAAATGCTTTTCTGTCTCTGAGCTCTGTCTCCAACCTGTGGTCTTGTAGATCTCTCCTGAGAGCTTCCATCTCCCCTGCAAGATCCATTCTTGTGCTGGCCTTAAACCAGCCATGACTCACACACATGCAGACGAGTAAACATCACTAGTTTAAAAAAGAGAAATAGTTACTTATACACCCTTCTTCACAGAGCATTAGTCACAATAGCCAAAAGGTGGAAGCTGCCTAAATGTCAATCATTGGATGAATGGAAAAACAAAATGTGACATATACATACAATGGAATATTATTCAGCCTTTAAAAAGTAAAGAAGTCTGATGCAGGCTACAACATGGATGAACCTGGAAGACATCATGCTAAGTGAAATAAGCCAGTTACACAAAAACAAATATGGTGTGATTCCATCACAGGAAGTATACGGAGTACTGAAACTCACAGACAGAAAGGAGCATGGTGGTTGCCAGGAGCTGAGGGGAGCGGGAAATGGTGAGTTGTTGGTTAGTGGGTATAGAATTTCAGTTTTGCAAGATGAAAGGTTCTGGAGATTGGTTGCATGACGATGTGAATATACTTAACACTGCTGAATAGTGTACTTAGAAATAGTAAAGATAGTAAGTTTCACATTGTTTTTTAATAACAATTAAAAATAAAAAAGAGAAATACTTGCAAGCAAAAAAACTGGAATTGCTCTTTTCATTACAATTGCATTTTTACTGTACTTCTTTTAAGATATCAATCTAATAAGAATCTACTGCATAGAACGGTGTTAATTTATTTGCTTCTCTCAAATAAGAGCTACTAGTATCATCCATCCTTTTACAGACAAGGAAATTGAGGCATGGCATAAGTAAGTAAGTTTTGCAAAATCACACAATTACAAACTGAGGGAATTTGTCCCATATTTTGCCCTCCTTTATCTCATACATGCCCCTTCTCTTTCTAAAGAGTCTTAGAAGAGTCAGCTTTACTCCTTAACTTCCTGCAAACAGGCTTTCCTCCATACCACTCCCACTAATCAGTTCTCCTAAAGGTCACCAATTACCTCCGTATCACTGCTACTCACTTTTGTAAGCTTATCTTCACTTGGCTTCTCTGTGGCATGTGATACAGCTGACCCACCCTTTCCTTCTGGAAATTATCTCTTCCCTCTGTTTTCTGGACACAATTCTTCCCAGTAATCCTTCTACTTGTCTGACCACTCCTTCCTTATCATGTTCTTAAGCAACACATTTTCTTCCCCAATTTCCACCCAAACAATGGCTATTTGATGACTAAATGAGCAATTAAGTAATATTTACTGTAAACTTATTTCACGCATTGCCGGGTTCTTTTGAAGTTTGCAGGTTCTAGAGCCTTCTGGATATAGGCTCTCTAGAGCTGTCACTTGAAAGTGAGGGTTCTATTTTATTTACTTTACACCTCTCAATGCCTACCACAGTGTAAACCTCACTCTTGTTGCCTAGGCTGGAGTGCAATGGCCCCATCTTGGCTCACTGCAACCTCCGCCTCCCGGGTTCGAGTGATTCTCCTGCCTCAGCCTCCCAAGTAGCTGGGCTTACAGGTGTATACCAACATGCTTGGCTAATTTTTGTATTTTTAGTAGAGACAGAGTTTTGCCATGTTGGTCAAGTTGGTCTCGAAATCCTGACTTCAAGGGATCCACCCACCTCTGCCTCCCAGAGTGCTGAGATTACAGGTGTGAGCCACTGCAACCGGCCCCAATTTAATCTTAATATAACTAAATCCTCGCATTCAAACCTGCTTTTCCAGGTATATTCTTCCAGTTTTTACTGCCTAAAGCTCCCAAATTATTCAAATGGCAAGTTCACTCCAAGGCCAGTTAAGGGTCTAACATGGGCTCTGGATAATAGCTAAAACAGTAGAAAAATTGTTCCATTTCACTTACTGTGTAATTCTCAGATCCCTGTCAGGTCTCCCTGGCTTCGAACGGCCCTGAACTGTCTTATAGGAATGGCCACAGCCTCCTGCCCCTCCCGAGCAGTTGTGTCCCAACTGGCCTTTCTGCCTTCAGAGTGCCTCATCCTAATATGAAGCATTAAATGAGATTCAAACATTCCAACAATGTTCCTGCATCTTCTGATTCAATTAGTTGAGCTAAATATGTAAAACCCTAGTAAAAGAAAATTAGAGGAAGCTCAAAAGGTGCCTGCATGTTGGAGTCAGCTAAATTTTGATGAGTAAATTAAGTTGGCTATAGATTACATTCACAAAATCTCACTCACTAGAAAGTTACACAACACCATTGTTTCATCCTTTGTTATCTTCCCTTGAAGACTTTGCTTTACCCACAGGCCTCTGTAAATGTTCTCCATCGCATCCTTTTTTTTTGAATAATACGTTCTGAAGTCTACTTCTGATCCCTGACCTCATAGATGTTCTCCTATTAGTTCTATGCTCAGCATAATGGAATGTTAATAAGCTGTTATGACTTACTCTACAAAAATCAATGGTCTCAATCCTGCCAGGTAAATAAGCTACTTTGGTGAGCATGGCCATCCACACAGCATTAGGTACCATTTGGTAAGTCATAGCCTTCAAAGAACAAAAATTTATCCTAAAGAATTCAGAACTTTCATAAACTGACTTTTTGTTTGATTTAGGTATTGAGACTAATTTTCCACCTCCTTCTACATACCTGAAAAATAGCAAGGTGGCAGATCCTGACTAGCCTATAATATGGACAACATCCAAAATATTGCACAACACTGAGAAGATAAAATTTCAACAGAGAATGATGAGCACTGAGTTATGAATTTTGGGACACAGTTGGCTGGTACAAGAAAGGTTTTTGTTTTGTTTAAGTCTAGGAATAAAAGAACTATATAACAATAATCCCCTGGTAGATCAGACGAGGACACTGAAAAGGCACATGGTAGAATTCAACATCAATTTTTCATAAAAATTATCTTTCAACAAATGAAAGGTCATTCTTTGACAATAGAAGTGTGATGGTACATGAGACTGACCCAAGAAAGTATCACTTTTAAGATGCAGCAGATGTTTAAAAAGATCATCTTGCTTTGAAAGAATGAGAAAAGAAAAGCTTTTCTAAACTTCTGAGAGTTACAAAAAACATATTTTCTTTTTTCCTGGGGTTATCTTGGATTGTATGTGTATTCACAGTAGGTTGTTTCAGTGTTTCGTTTTGTTTAACACAACACATCTAACACATCTGTAAAATTATTACCAAGCCAGAAGGCTCTACCATTTTTTTTTTTTTT
>NW_012106030.1:3866139-3873253 GCF_000951045.1 Mandrillus leucophaeus | reverse complement strand
CCGGCCTAATTTTTTGTATTTTTAGTAGAGATGGTGTTTCACCATGTTAGCCAGGCTGGTCTCAAACTCCTGACCTTGTGATTCACCCACCTCAGCCTCCCAAAGTGCTGAGATTACAGGCATGAGCCACTGCGCCTGCAAAGTCTCTACTTTCAAAGAGATGATTGCCTCTGCAAGTATCTCAAAGGGATTGGGGAAAGGAGTGTTTTTTTTTTTTTTTTTGGAGACAAAGTCTAGCTCTTGTCGCCGGAGTGCAATGGCGCAATCTCAGCTCACTGCAACCTCTGCAACCCGGGTTCAAGCGATTCTCCTGCCTCAGCCTTCCAAGTAGCTGGGATTACAGGTGCCTGCCACCATGCCCGGCTAATTTTTGTATTTTTAGTAGAGATAGGGTTTCACCATGTTGGCCAGGCTGGTCTCGAACGCCTTACCTCAGGTGATCCACCCGCCTCAGCCTCCCAAAGTGCTGGAATTGCAGGCATGAGCTACCGCGCCCAGCCAGGAGTGTTTTCTCACAGTCTTACTTCAGAATTATCCCTGCATAGGGGTAATAAAAGCACAGACTGACTTTAATAGTCAATTTTATTACTGTTCTTTTTTTTTTTGAGACTGAGTCTCGCTCTGTCACCCAGGCTGGAGCGTGATCTCAGGCTCACTGCAACCTCTGCCTGCGGCATTCAAGCAATTCTCCTGCCTCAGCCTCCTCAGTAGCTGGGACTACAGGCACGCACCATCATGCCCGGCTAATTTTTCTATTTTTAATAGAGACAGGGTTGGTCAGGTTGGTCTCGAACTCCTGACTTCATGATCCACCCACCTTGGCTGCCAAAAGTGCTGGGATTACAGGCATGAGCCATCATGCGGGGTCTATTGTTCCTAAATTTCCTACAGACAATGAACTCTCTTATTGCCTGTAAAGAGAGCTAAGCACTCCCACTGCCCCCAACACCCTTCGAAGAAGAACAGATTACATGGAACATAATTGTCACCACCACCTCCATGAAGTCTTCCTGACTGCAATCCTTCCCCGCATCCAGGTCCCCACAACTCCTCACTTGTTAAACAGTTGTCATTTGCTGTTTATTTTTTTTTCTCCCTGCTCGATTTTGGGGTTCTTCAGGTCACACACCCTTAGTGTACTTTTCCAATATTTCCAAATGCCTTGCAGAGTGCCTAAAGCACAACAGTCCCTCAACACGGTCATTAATTTAAGAAAAATCCATTGAGCATCTGTTCGTGACCAGGCCTTTATCTAGGCATTGGGGTTACAGCAGTGAACAAAACATATGGCAGCATGAACATGAGCTTCCATTCAAGTGGTGTCTACAAAAATGAATGAACATTAGAGCGCCAACAACATCTTCTTGATGGGCTGGAAACTTTACTCAGTGAAACAAAAAGAAAACACGCACATGGCCAGCTTTTACATAATTCTTTCAAATTGTGAAAGTTAAGTCTAAGCCTGATTTGCAAGTGAAATTTAGAGTCCTAGAATTATCACTTGACACATGGATTTCCCTTTATCAATGATAAATGTCAAAGGACGAGCCAGAGCCCTTACATTTCCATCATACTACTATTAAGCCCACAAACTATAACTTACCCTTGGATGCAGCCTAAATTATCTTCAAACACTGAAAACTATGTTTCATGGAAACACCTCTTTCACAGAAGAGGTATTTAATGAGAACCAGTCTTTCAGCACCACTCATTACTATTTCCGTAGAGTATTTATAATTTTCTAAATCCTTTCATTTCCCTTTTTTATTTATTTATTTTTTTGGAGACAGAGTCTCGCTCTATTGCCCAGGCTGGAGAGCAATGGTGTGTTCTTGGCTCACTGCAACCTCTGCTTCCTGGGTTCAAGCAATTCTCATGCCTCAGCCTCCTGAGTACCTGGGATTACAGGCACCCACCACCACACCCAGCTAATTTTTGTATTTTTAATAGAGATGAGGTTTCACTGTGTTGCCCAGGCTGGTCTCGAACTCCTGGCCTCAAGTGATCCACCCCGCCTTGGCCTCCAAAAGTGCTGGGATTACTGGCATGAGCCATTGCTCCCGGCCCTTATTTTATTTCATTTCATTTTATTTTTGAGACAGAGTCTCGCTCTGTCGGCCAGGCTGGAGTGCAGTGGTGCAATCTCGGCTCACTGCAAGCTCCGCCTCCTGGGTTCACGCCATTCTCCCGCCTCAGCCTCCCTAGTAGTTGGGACTACAGGCGCCCGCCACCATGCCCAGCTAATTTTGTTTTTGTGTTTTTAGTAGAGACAGGGTTTTACCGTGTTAGCCAGGATGGTCTCGATCTCCTGACCTTGTGATCCACCAGCCTTGGCCTCCCAAAGTGCTGGGATTACAGGCGTGAGCCACTGCACCCAGCCTCTCATTTTATTTTTATTGTCTCATTTGAGCCCTCATATAACAGGTGGCATAGTTAGGTGAGGGTTTCTTATTATGTTTTCTTTATAGATGCCTAAGTGCAGGCTCGAGGACTTTATGTTATTTGCCTAATTGCATGCAGCTGGTAAGTTGCAAAGTCAAACTTAAAACTAGAACTATGAACTACAAAGTCAGCAGTCATGCTCTAACTGCATTATACCATCTACAAGAAAAGATATAGGCTGAAAATAGAATTGGAAATATACAGAACTCCCAAATCCAACATGATTTACTAGAGACATTCTCGCTCGCTCTCTCACTCTCTCTTTCTCTCGTCTCTCTCTCTCTCATATACACACACTACAATTTAGAGATCCACAAGCAAATTCACCAGTACCTAGCAATGAAAACTACTCTGTCTACAATAGTCAGATATTAGACCGTCCAGACAATTTACCTAGGAGTAATCAACATAATTACTGTATTCACATTTATGGATTACTGAAGATGATCATTTCATCTTACTAATTGTGCGGTCAAAGATGCTAAACTCCATTCCGTAAACTCCCAGAGGACCAGGACTGTGTCACATCCCCAAGCACCCCCAGCCCTCAGTACACCTTCCAACTTGTAGCAGGGCACTCAGCAAATACTCAATGAATGACCACACTGCTATGTTAGCAACTGTGAAAACTGGTTTAAGAGTTTTCATTAAGATTTTCTGCATTTTCTCCATAGTCTCCCACTAATTTGACTTTGAGCCATTTAAAGGCAGAGACACTCTGTGTCTTCCTTTACAAATCATGTACAGAACCCCAGATGGTGTCATGCTCATGTGGAATGTGTGTTGCATCAATATTTGCTCATTGATTTGTTGCTCAAATGACACTACTTGGTTGTGTTTATCTGGCAAATCATGCGATTTTAATAATTAGTGTCTGAGGTGGAAACATGCCTTTAACAAAAAAAAAATAGGGGTAAATGTGAAGTACTGAGAGTGATACTGACCTACAAGATGTATGTTAGATGGAAACACATTACTTCCATAGCAAAATTAATAGAGTAAAAAATACATGTAGATAAAAATCTCCAAAAGTAACACCACTGTTATTGGTTTTTACACACACACACACACGCAATAAAGGAAGCATGCCAAGTAACAAAAGTAACTTCGACACCACTGGGAGCCTAAAGAATCACACTATGTTGACTTGCAAATGTGGAGAAGCATCCACTATTGCTCTAGGAAATCAAAAAGACTCATTCTCTTGTCTACGATCACTATATTTTATGAAGATTCTTCTGAGAAAAGTACATGCACTAAACATATTACTTGGACACCTCGACTGAATGAGGTGTTTTGATAAATCGAACTACTGATTCACTAAAAGTTAACCAGAAACCCATTTATACTGTGAGCCTTCTGAGTGGGGTACGAGGTGAGGGAATCAGAGAATCTCAGCATTAGCAGGGACAGTATAGATCAGCCAATTAAATTTCCCACCCAATGAAAGGAAGCCTTTCTATAGTTTTCGCTGACATCTTTAGGATATACATTAATTAGTCCATGTTTGCATGTAATGAACATAATTTAATATTTCTTTGATGACAAGGGATTTTCAAATTCTGCAAGGTCATGTTTGGAACCAGAATATTTAATGTCCTAAAGATGATGCTGTCATAGGACACTGGGCCAAATGGATACAGATCCCAGGATAACTCCAGGAAAGAACACTTCAAAAATGTTAAATCCTTGATAGGTTTTACAATTACATATCTCTTTCTTATAAGAGATATGCTCAGAGGAGCATATGCTGATTAAAGAGTTGAGATTTCTGAGTTCTGGTTATCCAGAGTTTAATTTTATCTTCATTGAGAAAAACAATTTGACACTACTATGAGTTCAAGCAGTCAGATCACAGCCAAAGGCAATGATGTTGTTAATGCTTAACTGAAAACTCTTCTGAATTATTAGTGATAAAGCATAATTTCTGCCTTCAGATAAATACATATTTATTTCAATTGAAGTTTGTCCAATGATAAGAGTATATTGTAATGGCAAACCAGCACACCCTTAAAAGGTCCAATTCATTTCAATTCATTTACATTATTTTTCACAATAGACGAAGTGCTGAAAACAGAGATACATAGATGGTCTTTGTTGTAAATCTCGTTACATGCAAAATGCTCTGGGTGAAGACACCAATCTAAGAGTCCCACAATAAGCGGTACATAATATCAACTACTACCTTCGTTTATATTACACTAGCAATCTTTTTTTTTTTTTTTTTTTTTTTTTGACAGAGTCTCACTCTGTCGCCCAGGCTGGAGTGCAGTGGCGCGATCTAGGCTCACTGCAACTTCCGCCTCCCGGGTTCACGCCATTCTCCTGCCTCAGCCTCCTGAGTAGCTGGGACTACAGACGCCCACCACCGCACCCGGCTAATTTTTTGTGTTTTTAGTAGGGATGGGGTTTCACTGTGTTAGCCAGGATGGTCTCGATCTCCTGATCTCGTGATCCACCCGCCTCGGCCTCCCAAAGTACTGGTATTACAGGTGTAAGCCACCGTGCCCGGCCATTCACTAGCAATCTTAAATCTTTGGGCTGGGTGCAGTGGCTTATGCCTGTAATCCCAGCACTTTGGGAGGCCAATGCGGACGGCTCTCTTGAAGCCAGGAGTTCAAGACCAGCTTGGCCAACATGGCAAAACCCCATCTCTACTAAAAACACAAAAATTAGCCAGGCATGGTGGCACATGCCTGTAATCCCAGCTACTGGAGAGGCTGAGGCATGAGAATCATGTGAACCCGGGAGGTGGAGGTTTCTGTGAGCTGAGATCACACCACTGCACTTCAGCCTGGGCAACAAAGTGAGACTCTGTCTCAAAATAAAAATAAAAGAATATCTTTCTATGTTAACTTTTTCTAAAGCAAAGCACAACTTTACAGGATATCTTCTCCAAGAACAACTTTCAAAACCCCTGAAGATACACAATCAAATAATACACTAATGGTGTGCAGTCCCTACCCTCCCACAGTTCACATTCCCACCAGCAACATAGGCAAAAACCCAACTAAATGTTTATGCAACGTCAGAGGGATGCGTTTCATGAAGAAAAGCAGGATAAAGGAATAGAGAGAGTTTGAAGGCAGGGTGTATTATATTTAATCACTCAGTGAGGCCGCTATTAAAGGTGGCATTTGAACAGAAAGGAAGGAAAACGCCAGACAATCAGATAGCAAGTACAGAAGCCTGAAGCTAAAGCATGTTTGCTTGGACATGTTCAAACAATATTTGCAAAAAAAGACAACGTGGCTACAGTAAAGTAAGCAAAGAGGAAAAGAATAGGAATGATATCCCAGAGGTGGTATAGTAAGAAGGCAAGCTATATACGGTCTTGCAGGCCACGTGTAGAGGCAGCGGTTGTTCACCATCTAGATAACCACTAAGGACCAAGACCCTTATTCCTCCAGCTGCTGGAAATGCTGCCTGCTGATGGCTCACCATTGTGTACCTACCTCTCCAAGATGTTCTACTGCATGACAATGGACACTGCAACTCTAATCATCCTATACATACTCCCAGGAATTCCTTTAGTCCTGAGTTTTCAAAATAGCTACTGCCTAGCCTGAACATATACCTTCATATACCTTAACTGTTTTTTTTTTGTGTGTGTGTGTTTTTTTGAGACAGAGTCTTGCTCTGTCACCCAGGCTGGAGTGCAATGGTGTGATCTCGGCTCACTGCAACCTCTGCCTTCCAGGTTCATGTGATTCTCCTGCCTCAGCCTCCTGAGTAGCTGGAACTACAGGTGCACCCCACCATGCCCACCTGATTTTTTGTATTTTTAGTAGAAATGGGGTTTCTCCGTGTTGGCCAGGCTGGTCTCGAGTGATCTGCCCACCTTGGCCTCCCAAAGTGTTGGGATTACAAGTGTTAGCACCACCATGCCCGGCCACCTTAACTTTTATGAGGGAGAAGTAAAACATGACCATAGGTACAGTTTAAGAGTTGAAGAAATGTTTAAGAAATGTGTTAATGGAACAAACTCGCAATCGGTATCCCTACCTCCTAACCCCCTTCCTCCCTTGTTTCCAATCCTAGCTGGTAACGTTTATCTAATCATTTCAGCTAGAAAATTAAGAGCCCTAACACTCACCTGCTACCACCCCCTACACACACTACACCATAACTACCACATCACAACCATTACAAAGTCCTGTGAGTTAATCTCCAAATATTCCTCATATCTGTCTCCTCCTGACTATCCCCACTGCCTACACCTGCCTCCATTCAGACCCTCACCTTTTTTTTTTTTTTTTTTTAGACGGAGTTTTCATTCTTGTTGTCCAGGCTGCAGTGTGATGGCACAATCTTGGCTCACCGCAACCTCTGCCTCTTGGGTTCAAGTGATTCTCCTGTCTCAGCTTCCCGAGTAGCTGGGATTACAGGGGCCCGCCACCATGCCCGGCTAACGTATTTTTAGTATAGACAGGGGTTCTCCACGTTGGTCAGGCTGGTCTCGAACTCCCAACCTCAGATGATCCACCTGCCTCGGCCTCCCAAAGTGCTGGGATTACAGGCGCCCGGATTCTTTTCTTTTTTTTGAAACAGAGTCTCACTCTGTCGCCCAGGCTGGAGTGCAATGGCGCAATCTTGGCTCACTGCAACCTCCGCCTCCCGGGTTCAAGCAATTCTCCTGCCTCAGCCTCCCAAGTAGCTGGGATTACAGGCA
>NW_012106030.1:3842667-3866089 GCF_000951045.1 Mandrillus leucophaeus | reverse complement strand
CTCCTCCTCCTCCTTCTCCTCCTCCTCCTTCTCCTTCTCCTTCTTCAGAGACAGGCTGTCACTCTGTTGCCCAGCCAGGAGTGCAGTGGTACGATCTTGGCTCACTGCAGCCTTGATCTCCTGTGCTTAAGCGATTCTTCAACTTCAGCCTCCCAAGTAGCTAGGACTACAGGTACATGCCACCACCACACCTGACTAATTTTTGTATTCTTTGTAGGGATGGAGTTTCATCATGTTGCCCAGGCTGGTCTCAAACTTTTAGGCTCAAGTGATCCACCTGCCTCAGCCTCCCAAAGTACTGGGATTACAGGCATGAACCACCGCACGTGGCCCTTTCTCTTTTTTTTGGATAACATAATTACACACTTTGTTATGTCTGGAGAAAGGTATGTGTATTGGGGATTAGGGAATTTGGGGAGGGGAAATGCTCAGATACTGAATCCATTTATATGAAAAAATTTTGCAAGGGAAGAGGTGGGGAAAGAACCTACTCAATCTTAATACTCGAGAGAGTGGGGGACAGAGGGAGAGAGGGCAGGGGGGAGAGAGAGAGAGAGAGAAGAAAGTTATGTTTCCCTCTTATGAAACCTCAGTGCAATCACCGCAGGGCTGGCTGACAACAGGCCTAGGCCAACAAAGGCAGATTACACAGTGCCTCCCTGTAGCAGGCCGGCTGCCAGCAGCTGTCACTAAGCCTTCAGGGGGCTGGCTGCAGGCACCTGCCAGGAAGAACTTTAAAACCCAACAGAAGGGATGGCAGGGAAGCCCAAAAAATGCCATCAAAATGCTAAAACCGCAAATAACCAAAGTGAGGAAGGCAAAGAGAAGGCTCTAGATCCTCATGTGAACTGGTGAAGATCCCTAGGGAGCCCTGCAGAGCTGGAGAGGGGTGCACCTGCCAGCAGTTATCAGGAGAGGCCAAAGGAGGACAAAATGTGTGAGAGTTAAAAGAAACCCTTCATTTCATGGAGGTGGGGAGTAGAGTGGTGGTTACCAGAGGTTGGGAGTGGAGAGAAGAGAGGTTGGTTATTGGGTATAAAAGTACAGTTAGATTAGACTAATTAAGTTCTGTAGGCTAAGCACGGTGGCTCATGCCTGTAATCCCAGGACTTTGGGAGACCAAGGCAGGAGGATTGCTTGAGGCCTGGAGTTCGAGATCAGCCTGAGCAACATGGTGGAACCCCTGTTTCTACAAAAAATACAAAAATTAGCTGGGCGTGGTGGTGTGTGCCTATTACTTGGGAGTCCCAGTTACTTGGGAGGCTGAGGTGGGAGGATCACCTGAGCCTGGGAGGTAGAGGTTGCAGTGAGCTGAGATTGTGCCACTGTACTCTAGCCTGGGTGATAGAGTGGGACTCTGTCTTAAAAAAAAAAAAAAAATTATTCAAAAAAAAATTGCAGCTGTGAAAACTAAAAAAAAAAAAAAAAAAAAAAAAGATTAACTCCAGGCCATTCCTTAAGATCCAGCCAGAGCATTTTCTGAAAAGTGGCCCCTGATTTCAGTCCCTGCCAAGAATGGCTTAGTTATACTCCCATAGCCCATATCATACTGCACTAAAAGCACCTATTTATGTCCACCCACCCCCACCAACCCCCTGCAACCACCACCACTGGACTCTAAGTTCCTTGGGACAGAGACCATTTCTTACTCGTCTTTGAGTCCAGGAGGCAGCATAGTACTTAGTACATGACAGGCAGGGGGAAGAAAAGAAAGACTAAACCTAACTATTTATTACTATCCGATATTTATATAAAGGAGACTGTGGATGAATATTTTAAAAAAGAAAAGAAAACACTGATGGGAGCAAAAAGAGAAAACAAACTTAAGAATAGCAGCATGGAGTTTTAAAACAACAACAACAAAAACTTCAACAAATGCCAGAAGTGTTTCCAACTGCACGTATTTAGGATACCCTGGTCTCAACGTACTCTATGACCCCTTCTGAAGAATCATACAAATAACAAGAGGCCCAAAATACATTATTAACTGGTACCTATGGATCTCTCCTCCCATAAAGTGATACGAGCATCACCCCCAATGTGGATAGAAACAAAAATGCCTCTTGGAGATGTACTCTGGGACTACAGATAGTGGAAGTATACATGGGAAGAAGCATGGAATTCTTTTTGGGATTGATTTCCCTACAGTTTTAAAGTATGTTTTCTTCCTATATCATTATCAGAGTTAGAATACTTAAAATAGAATTGGTGGCAAATGTGGGTGTCAAGGCCGGGTGCAATGACTCATGCCTGTAATTCCAACACTTTGGGAGGCCAAGTCGGGTGGATTATCTGAGGTCAGGAGTTCGAGACCAGCGTGACCACCATGGGAAATCCTGTCTCTACTAAATACAAAAAATTAGCCTAGCTACTTGGGAGGCTGAGGCAGAAGAATCGCTTGAACCCAGGAGGTGGAAGCTGCAGTGAGCCAAGATTGTGCCATTGCACTCCAGTCCGAACAACAAGAGCAAAACTCCATCTCAAAAAAAAAAAATTAAAAAAAAAAAGTGAGTGTCAAAAGGGAGTTCTATCCATAATGAAATTATTAACCCAAAGGAAGTCTCAGTGCTAATGGTCCCTCATCACCATGATATTTCTATAGATCTGAGTCAGTTACATATTATTTATGTCAAAAGTACTAACAGATTAAAAAGGGAGGGAGGTGGAGAAAAAGAAAAAGACAAGGCTTCGGTAAAGTCCACGTGTGCTGGTCTAGCCATACAGTCATGTGGTTTCTCCTGGGCTCTTCCCGAAGGGCATGTCCTCACAAATCTTCTATGAGCTCAGTCAGGAGGGGGAGACGGGCAGGAGCCACGTGAAACAGCAGGGCCAAGGGTATTACCCTGGAGTCAGCAAACACAGCCACGGAGCACAGACACGACAAAGATTCCACAGGGAAAAACCACCGAGGGCAAAAGTGGCCCAACTGCTGGGAGACCTGGTAGTTAGAGGAAAGCCTTTTTTAAACTCAGTGGAAAAGGCCCACATACAGCAGGCACCAGTATAATTACCAAAGCCACCAGGCCTGTCTGCCAAGCTGGGCTGATGTGGCCTCTTGACCAGGTTTTATTCTTGGCGGCTGCTGCACTCTTCTCCCTCTGCTCTTCCTGCTCCTGCTACTAAATAAACTAGCAGATGCTGGCTTCATGTACTACAGACCCTGAGCTATCTATCTTCTCGTTTGTTTTGGCATCTACTTCAAATGGTAAAGCATCTGTGAAACGGACCAAAGCACTCCAAAAATCTACTTCAGGGTCATTCTCAAGAATTTATTTCTACATTTTCAAAGACCATTTTGAATTTCCCTATCAAAGATATAACAAGCGTGATCCACACACGATCACCAAGTCATTTTTGTTATTTGTCTTCTACTAGGCAAATACATGTCATTGTTCAAATACCGGCGCAGGAGAGAAATCACAGTGTTCTTTTAGTTCTATACTGAATTTCATCCACTCCCATTTCTCTTCGTTCTCTGTGCTCCCTTACTCACTTGCGGCTTCATCACCAGCTGTGTGTCAGCAACTCCCAAATTACTATCTCCATCTCAGACTTCTCTGATCAAACCCAGACCCGGATATCCAAAGACCTAATGGACATTTCAAAAACGAACTACTTAAAACCGAACTCCTCATCTTCCTCTTGCCAAAGTACTTCAGTACCCACTGCTTTCTCCTAACTCACATTTTGAGTTATCCTTGACTTCTCTCCTTTCTCCGGCCTCCCATCTTGTCGATAAAGCTATCATGCCTGAGCTACGCTCTATTAAACAAGAAAAGATAGACTTCTGTCTGATTTAAGTGTGCTTTCTATCTCTCTCTTCCAGATTCCAGCAAGTATTGCTGTACGTGTCAGTCTGCACTCACTGTGTGAGGTTGGCAAATGCCCTGTTCATTCTCTCAGCTCTTCCACCAGGGCGTGTTCCCATACCCCAATTTCAAAAGCACTAGAGTGCATTGAACAGGATTGGCTTCTTTGTATCTTTGGGTGGGGGACAGTCATTCAAGAACCTAAAAGAGAAGTTCTCATTTCACAGCAGCAGCATCTCCAAGGAAAATTCTTCCAGAATGAAACACCACCACATTTCATAAAACAACACAAAAGGAACGAAACAAGTGTGTTAAACAGTAACGAGCTACAATGCCAGAACTAACCTGGAGACTTAAAAGACAAAGTTGTGGTAGGAAGAATACCAAAAAAGGTGGGAATGGGAAAAGTCCACTCACTGATCCAGTTACCCTCTGTAATTACAGACACCCAGACACCCTCACATCTTTCATTCAACATTAATATTTTTTCAGCCTGTCCTCAACCTGTTGAAGTACAGCTCAGATGGAAGTATTTTAGAAAGATGCATTTCCTTAACTTTGACTTTTCAACGCAACTCCAAGTAGAATTTTCAAAGAATAAAATGTCTAATTAGGAAGAACAGGCTTACAGTTTCAGCTCAGTTCAACTTTGTTGAGAAAATATTTCAGTCAATAGCTCAATGGAATGAGGTCCTTTTCTTTCCTATCTTTGGAGAGCAGCGTCCCCATTTCTAGGACTGACCCCACACGAGGAGTGTTGACTGTAAACTTTCAGGGTATCACTCGACAACCCAGAAACTGGTGGCAGCTGGAAGGACAGAGGTCATGTGTGCTGCTTTCTATAATAAAATTCTTTTTACCCCGGGTTAAGTTGATTACTCAAACTCTCAAACTCCTCCTCCTCCCCACTCCAGCCTACTCGCATTTTCCCTAGGCTGATTGACTCTAGGAAAACAAGTATTGCATTATGCTTGACTGTTTGGAATGAGATCAGTTCTCATTTCAAATTCCCTTTCAGAACAACCCCAAGGCCACAGACCCTGTAAAAATCCCAGATGCCCAACAACTCAGGAAGGCCTAAGCTATGACAAGAAAACATTACTTAAGTAATAATCAGCAAATGCATCCTAAACCCGGACTGGCATCCTCTGAGGTCTCTTCCAAGGCATTTGGCAGGAACATGTCTGTAAACCACCCAGTCTCACTCTCGGCTCCTCCTCCGAGGCAGAATGGCCAAGGCGGAGGCTTTAGTGCACTGTTCGGCAGTGATTTTCTCCAACTGGCACCATCTGTGCACGCCCTGCCAGACTTGCTGACAGAGCAGGCTGCACAGACCATTACTAATCTCCCAGGGTCAGCTGGGTCAGGCCTGCAACAGGATGCCTATAGATTTCAAAGGCCAGTGTTCTCTCCGTGCCAGCTAATCGATCTATGTTGGAAAGCAAGCACATTTTTATTCCACCTTCTTTTAAATTTCAAAGAAAAATCTCAATTTTAAAGCTCTTCGTGTGGGAACTGCTTGCATGTAATCAGTGTCCTGATACCAGTTATGTTATATGAGATCTTAGGAGGATGGGGCTTACCCATTGATCCTTTGCCAAGATTCGGTAGTAAGGCCAGGAAGACAACTTCGCTCAGACAACAAAAGGCCTTCTAAATAGCACCACTGGGGATGGACTACATGGATCAAGATTCAAACTCAACTGCAAAGTCCTCTTAGCTGAGTCTGCAAAAGAAGAATAAATGCTATCCTACCAGGATCTTATCATGTGAGCCCAGGCAGTGTCGGCCGGGACTGGTAAATAAAATCTCAGCATCATTCACCATCTACTTCAGAATTCATCTGCAAATGCTGCCACCCACTACCAACTGCCTATCAAGTGTTTACTAAATGTAAATTGTGCGCCAAGAGTTTGATATTCCCTCAAACTTCTGTAGTTTCTTTTGCTGAGGAATGGGGTAACTGAGTCTAGTACTCAGCCATATAGCAGGCTAGATAAATCCAAAAGCCCCTTGAAGGCGGGATCATAATGATCCTGTTTCAAGGTGCTACCACTTAGCACAGACTTTTTCAGGCTTGTTGCAGTAATTCTATTAAAAACCCTTTTAGATAATTATATAAATACAATTAGGAGGAGGCAGTATCAAGATCAATTACTGTAATCATTTCTTTATAGATATGTTATTCTAGATCTTCAAGTCAAACAATGACTCAATCTGATAGAGTCGAAAAACTAACAGCCATAAAACTAAGACATTACTACCAGCTCCAAAGAGACCAGATCTTTTGTTTACAATAATTAAAGGTTTAAAGAAATTTCGAGATAAGTGACTTCATCATCTTATTCTTGCTTAGATATCAGTTTCTACACTTAACCAAACCCTAACAGAGTTTACATGGGGCTAAAGGGGTGATAGTAAAGAGGAATTTGTGAGCTGAAACATAATTAATAATTCCTCTAACCCAGATCATCTTCCTTGTAAAACGATGGGTTTGTTAAGAAGCAAGCTGAGAGGTTCACAGATCTGACATGGCCACTCAGGCATAATTGGAGAAGCAGGTTTGTGTGAGTTCTCATTGAGTAATTTCTTCTTCCAATTTTTTTCGAGCTTCAGGCAACCAGAGAAAACTCCAGGCTAACTTGGTTCCTAACATGTCTATTCTTCCCAACTCCTCCCTTTGCAAAGGAGTCCCTGTATTGTCTAAAAATAAGTCACGCAATCACTCGGATCCCCTCCAACTATTTCGTATCAAAGAATCACTGCCATGTCTACAGCAGACAGTTTCTCAGCCTTTAGATTTCCTATCTAGATAGCACAAAACAAACTGAACACATAAAACAAACGGGAACATTTATAATGAGATCATGTTTCACATCTACCATGCCTCAACTCACCCTTCCCAAGACATCAGGTGCACTGAAGAAGATCTCATTCCATTTAACTTACAGAAGGCACACCTTCACAGTCCAGGATGATGTGTGTTGGTCTTTCAGAATTAACACTTTTGACTAGACCTAACTTCACACCTTTAGCTTTTAATGTAAAGTTTTATGATGTCTTTCCTCCACATCCAGTCCCAATTCCTTCTGAGTGTCTCTGTGATTCTAGACAACAACATCTACTTTTTTAAACAAAGACTTCCCAGCATTCAACTTCATTTCTGTCTGTTTGATTCCGCTAGAGAAAGAGAGATAAGAATCTAGACACAGGCTTTCATAGTGTTTTACCTGTAACTTGTCTAAACCACCAACTGACAAATACAGGCTCTGCCATTAAGCACCCGGTGTACCTATGGTGTAGAAATAATTGCACAGACCTGTGCCTCTAGCATCACTTCCAGCATGGAAGCAGCAAGGAGAATGATCAGAAGGCAGGATGCCTAGATGATAGAATGATAAATCCTCGAGAAGCCTAGAAATATCAAGTCCAAGCAAGTATCATGGCAAAAATATGCCTATGGAACTCATAGAAAAAGACCTAAACAACAAGGTTCTAAGTGGAGACAGTAAAAAAAAAAACCGTGTTTCTTAAACAGCCCAACCATCCACAAAGAGAAAATCAGGGCTGGGTATGGTGGCTCACACCTGTAATCCTAAAACTTTGGGAGGCCAAGGCGGGTGGATCACTTGAGGCCAAGGGTTTGAGACCAGCCTGGCCAACACGGTGAAACCCTGTCTGTACTAAAAATACAAAAAAATTAGCCGGGCTTGGTGGTGCATGCCTGTGATCCCAGCTACTAGGGAGGCTGAGGCAGAATCACTTGAACCTGGGAGGCAGAGGTTGCAGTGAGCCAAGATGGTGCCACTGCACTACAGACTGGGAGACTGAGCGAGACTCTTGTCTCAAAAAAAAAAAAAAAAAGAAAAAGAAAAAAGAAAATCAGGATAGATATAGGCAGACAGAAGTCCCTACTACGATTATCCTAACAAGGTACTCACAATATCTTGAATTTTGCCCATGTCTGTCTGATTTCTAAGGATTTAATGACACTTTACCAGCCTATTACTAAAAGGTAGGGTTTATGTGTTGCTTATGTTTTTTTATTCTCTTAACAATTTACCATTGCTAAGTGTGAACAGTAAAACACACACTTTAATGTTTACTCTACATTTAGAGTTTAAAACAACTTAAACCTAAAAAATCGGTACAGATGGATATAGTACAGTAAGACAGAAGGGACAAGGTTTACTGTATTCTCTGGCTTCTCTCATCAATTAGATGCTATCTGGTTTATAAAGACTCCAAAGGAAGATTCCTACAGGGGCCTCAGAAACCCAATCCAACTGAAAGACTACACTAAGAAAAGAGGCACTGTGTAGGGTTCTGAGATACTGAAAGATATTATTCCCGAATTCCCTCAGCATCCTGGGATAAACAGGAAGAAATCCTAAGGCTTCACTGCTATAGTTTTTCTCAAGGAAGAGTTTCTTACATGAGATACTGGCAAAACAGCCAACCTTCCACTGTAGGTTTTAGGGCTGGAATATAGAGATGATTCCCAGAGTTAGAGTACTGAGAATTATGTTGGTTTCTGATTAAATGTTGGTATAATATTAAAAAACCAGTTAAGAATGATCAAAGGAACCTACATAAAACACTGTGGTCACTCTTTCTTCATGTGCCATTAGCATCTGCCCAAAGGCTACCTCTGTGACAAATCCAAATGGCTTGCCCCAGGCTCTGCTTGCAGGAACCAGACTTAAATAACAGTCAAGATCTGATTTTGAGAACACCTAAGTTAAAGTGCCAAGTTTATTTAACATTTAACATATTTGTTCACTGTATAACCACCCCCTCTACAATGGTTTCATGAGATCACCACCTAATCTATAATTCTTACTCAAGGAAACCAGTTAAGAACCCTAAATGGAAGTAACCTAGGACAACTAATCACCTCCAAAAACCTCTTTGCTGTGGGAAATGGATCACAAGAGACAATTGATTGGCCAGGCACAGTGGCTTACACCTGTAATCCCAGCACTTTGGGAGTTCAAGATGAGCAGATCACTTCAGGCCAGGAGTTCGAGACCAGCCTGGCCAACATGGTGAAACCCTGTCTCTACTAAAAATATGAAAAACGTCGGGTGTGGTGGCTCACACCTATTGTAATCCCAGCATTTCGGGAGGTTGAGGTGGGCAGATCACCTGAGGTCAGGAGTTCAAGAGCATCCTGACCAACATGGAGAAACCCCATCTCTTCTAAAAATATAAAACTACCCGGGTGTGGTGGCACATACCTGTTATCCCAGCTACTGGGGAGGCTGAGGCAGGAGAATCGCTTGAACCCAGGAGGCGGAGTTTGTAGTGAGCCAAGATCACACCATTGCACCCCAGCCTGGGCAACAAGAGTGAAACTCCATCTCTTGAAGAAATTAAAAAAAAAAAAAAAAGTACAAAAAATTAGCTGGACATGGTGATGGACATCTATAATCCCAGCTACTTGGGAGGCTGAGGCAGAAGAATTGCTTGAACCTAGGAGGCAGAGGTTGCAGTGAGCCGAGATTGCACCATTGCACTTCAGCCTAGACAACACAGCAAGACTCCTTCTCAAAAAACAAACAAACAAAAAGATAGAATGGATCATAGAGAAAGAGAACAAAGACAATCATGTAAAGACATAAAAGAGAAACAAAAATGAAAAGAAAAAGTACTCTCTCTCTCCTGGGGAGTTACATGCAAAATGTCAACTTATAAGGAGTAAAAGAATTACTCTGTTTTTTTTCCCATAAGTTAATGGGGTACAGGTAGTATTTGGTTACATGAGTAAGTTCTTTAGTGGTGATTTGTGAGATTTTGATGCACATATCACCCAAGCAGTATACACTGCACCATATTTTTAGTCTTTTATCTCTCACCCTCCTCCCACTCTTCCCCCCAATTCCCCAAAGACCTTTGTATCATTTTTATGCCTTTATGTTCTTCATGGTTTAACTCCCACATATCAGTGAGAACATAAGATGTTTGGTTTTCCATTCCTGAGTTACTTCCCTTAGAATAATAGTCTCCAGTCTCATCTAGGTCACTGCAAATGCTATTAGTTCATTCCTTTTTAATGGCTGCATAGCATTCCATTGTATATATATTACCACAGTTTCTTTATTCACTCATTGATTGATGGGTGTTTGGGTTGGTTCCATGATTTTCCTATTATGAATTGTGCCATTAGAAACATGTGTGTGCAAGTATCTTTTTCAAATAATGACTTCTTTTCCTCTTGGTAGATACCCAGTAGTGGGACTGCTGGATCAAATGGTAGCTCTACTTTTAGTTATTTAAGGAATCTCCACACTGTTTTCCATAGTGGCTGTATTAGTTTACATTCCCACCAGCAGTGTAGAAGTGTTCCCTGTTCACCGCATCCATGCCAACATCTGCTGTTTTTATTTGTTTTTTGTTTGTTTGTTTGTTTTGATTATGGCCATTCTTGCAGGAGTAAGGTGGTATCGCATTGTGGTTTTGATTTGCATTTCCCTGATCATTAGTGCCGTTTAGCATTTTTTCATGTTTGTTGGCCATTTATATATCTTCTTTTGAGAGTTGTCTATTCATGTCCTTAGCCCACTTTTTTATGGTATTGTTTGTTTTCTTCTTACTGATTTGTTTGAGTTCATTGTAGATTCTGGATATTAGCTTTTTGTCAGATGTATAGATTGTGAAGATTTTCTCCCACTTTGTGGGTTGTCTGTTTACTCTGCTGACTGTTCCTTTTGCCATGCAAAAGCTCTTTCATTTAATTAGGTCCCAGCTATTTATCTTTGTTTTTATTGCATTTGCTTTTGGGTTCTTGGTCATGAAATCCTTGCCTCAGCCAACATCTAGAAGGGTTTTTCCAATGTTATCTTCTAGAATTTTTATAGTTTCAGGTCTTAGGTTTAAGTTCTTAATCCATCTTGAGCTGATTTTTGTATAGGGTGAGAGATGAGGATCCAGTTTCTTCTCCTACATGTGGCTAGCCAATTATGCCAGCACTATTTGTTGAAAAGGGTGCCCTTTCTCCACTTTATGTTTTTGTTTGCTTTGTCAAAGATCAGTTGGCTGTAAAGTATTTGTGTTTATTTCCGGGTTCTCTATTTTGTTCCATTGGTCTATGTGCCTATTTTTATACCAGTACCATGTTGTTGTTTTAGTGACTATGGCCTTATAGTATAGTTTGAAATCAGGTAGTGTGATGCCTCCAGATTTGTTCTTGTTTTTTTGTTTTGTTTTGTTCTGTCATTTGTTTTTTGTTTTTGAGATGGAGTTTCACACTGTCACCCAGGCTGGAGTACAGTGGTGCAATCTCTGATCACTGCAACCTACACCTCCTGGGTTCAAGCAATTCTCCTGCCTCAGTTTCCCAAGTAGCTGGGATTACAGGCGCCCGCCACCACGCCCAGCTAATTTTTGTATTTTTAGTAGTGACGGGGGTTTCGCCATGGTGGCCAGGCTGGTCTTGAACTTCTGACCTCTAGTGTTCCAACTGCCTCAGCCTCCCAAAGAGGTAGGATTACAGGCGTAAGCACCCAGCCCAGATTTGTTCTTTTTGCTTAGTGTTGCTTTGGCTGTGTGCGCTCTTATTTGGTTCCATATGAATTTTAGAATTGTTTTTTCTAATTCTGTGAAGAATGATGGTGGTATTTTGACAGAGACTGCGTTGAATTTGCAGATTGCTTTTGGCAATATGGTCATTTCGCAGTATTGATTCTATCCATCCATGAGCATGGGATGTGTTTCCATTTGTTTGTGTTGTGTATGATTTCTTTCGGCAGTGTTCTGTAGTTTTCCTTGTAGAGGTCTTTCAACTCCTTGGTTAGGTATATTCCTAAGTTTTGTTTTGTTTTGTTGCAGCTATTGTAAAAGGGATTGAGTTCTTGATTTTATTCTCTGCTTGGTCACTATTGGTGTACAGAGCTACTGATGTGTGAACATTAATCTTGTATCTGGAAACTTTGCTGTTTTTTTTTTTTTAGACGGAGTCTTACTCTGTCGCCAGGCTGAAGTGCAGTGGCACAATTTAGGCTCATGCAAACTCCGCATCCCAGGTTCAAGTGATTTTCCTGCCTTAGCCTCCTGAGCAGCTGGGACTACAGGGGCACACCACCACGCCCAGCTAATTTTTACATTTTGGGTAGAGACAGGGTTT
Source organism: Mandrillus leucophaeus (assembly GCF_000951045.1). Lineage (NCBI taxonomy): Eukaryota > Metazoa > Chordata > Mammalia > Primates > Cercopithecidae > Mandrillus > Mandrillus leucophaeus. The sequence continues at coordinate 3,854,155 of NW_012106030.1, read as the reverse complement.
CACCATGTTGGCCAGGATGGTCTCGATCTCTTGACCTCGTGATCCACCTGCCTCGGCCTCCCAAAGTGCTGGGATTACAGGCGTGAACCACCGCGCCAGGCCTTGCTGAATCCTTTTATCAGTTTTAGGAGCTTTCCAGAGGAGTCCTTAGGGTTTTCAAGGTATGATCATATCATCAGCAAACAGTGACAGTTTGACTTCCTCTTCACCAATTTGGATACCCTTTATTTCTGCTTTCTGATTGCTCTGGCCAGGACTTCCAGTACTATGTTGAAGAGAAGTGGTGAGAGTGGGCATTCTTGCCTTGTTCCAGTTCTCAGAGGGAATGCTTTCAACTCTTCCCCATTCAGTATTATGCTGGCTATTGGTTTGTCATGATGGCTTTTATTACATTAAAGTATGTCCCTTGTATGGGCGATTTTGCTGAGAGTTTTTTGTTTGTTTGTTTGATAGGGAATCTCGCACTGTCACCCGTGCTGGAGTGCAATGGTGCAATCTTGGCTCACTGCAACCTCTGCCTCCTGGGTTCACACGATTCCCCTGCCTCAGCCTCCTGAGTAGCTGGGATTACAGGTGCACGCCACCACACCTGGCTAATTTTTTTGTCTTTTTACCAGAGATGGGGTTTCACTATGTTGGCTAGACCAGTCTTGAACGCCTGACATGGTGATCTACCTGCCTTGGCCTCCCAAAGTGCTGGGATTACATGCGTGAGCCACCATGCTTGGCCTGAGAGTTTTAATCATAAAGGATGCTGGATTTTGTCTAATGCTTTTTCTGCATCTATTGAGATGATCACGTGATTGTTTTTAATTCGGTTTATGTGGTGTATCTCATTTATTGACTTGCATATGTAAACCTTCCCTGTATCCCTGGTATGAAACTCACTTGGATCATGGTGGATTATCTTTTTGATATGTTGTTGGATTCGGTTAGCTAGTATTTTGTTAAGAATTTTAACATCAATGTTCATCAAGGATATCGGTCTGCAATTTTCTTTTACGGTTACGACCTTTCCCGGTTTTGGTATTAGGGTGATGTTAGCTTCATAAAATGAGTTAGAGAGGGTTCCTTCTTTCTCTATCTTGTGGAATAGTGTCAAAAGGATTGGTACCAGTTCTTCTTTGAATGTCTGGTAGAATTCTGCTGTGAATCTATCTGGTCCTGGACTTTTTTTTGGTAATCTTTTAATTACCATTTCAGTCTCGCTGCTTGTTATTGGTCTGTTCAGGGTATCTAATTCTTTCTGATGTAAGCCAGGAGGGTTGTATTTTTCCAGGAATTTGTCCACCTCTTCTAGGTTTTCTAGTTTATGTGCGTAAAGGTGTTCATAGGAGCTTTGAACGATCTTTCATATTTCAGCGGTGTCAGTTGTAATATCTCCTGTTTTGTTTCTCGGTGAAGTTATTTGGATTTTCTCTATTCTTGGTTAATCTTGCTATTCTATCAATTTTATTTATCTTTTCAAAGAACCAGCTTTTTGTTTTATTTATCTTTTGCATTTTTTTGTTTGTTTGTTTGTTTCAATTTCATTTAGTTCTGCTCTGATCTTGGTAATTTCTTTTCTTCTGCTGGGTTTGGGTTTGGTTTGTTCTTGTTTCTCTAGTTGCTTGAGGTGTGACCTTAGAATGTCAGTTGGTACTCTTTCAGTCTTTTTGGTGTGGCACGTAGGCCTATGAACTTTCCTCTTAGCACTGCCTTTGCTATATCCCAGAGGTTTTGATAGGTTGTGTCATTACTGTCATTCAGTTTGAAGATTTTTTAAATTTCCATCTTGATTTCATTTTTGACCCAATGCTCATTCAGGAGCAGGTTATTTAATTTCCATGTATTTGCATGGTTTTGAAGGTTCCTTTTGGAGTTGATTTTCCAGTTTTATTCCACTGTGGTCTGAGAGAGTGCTTGATATAATTTCAATTTTCTTAAATGTATTGAGGCTTGTTTTGTGGCCTATCATATGATCTGTCTTGGAGAAAGTCCCATGCGTTGTTGAACAAAATGTGTATTCTGTGGTTGCCAGATGAAATATTCTGTAAATATCTGTTAAGTCCATTTGTTCCAAGGTATAGTTTAAATCCATTGTTTCCTTGTTGACTTTGTCTTGATGACTTGTTTAGTGCTATCCTTGGAATATTGAAGTCCCCCACTATTACCGTGTTGCTGTCTATCTCATTTCTTAGGTCTTAGTAATTGTTTTATAAATTTGGAAACTCCAGTATTAGGTGCATGTATGTTTAGGATTGTGATATTTTCCTGTTGGACAAGGCCTTTTATCATTATATAACGTCCCTCTTTGTCTCTTTTAACTGCTGTTGCTTTAAAATTTGTTATGTCTGACGTAAAAATAGCTATCCCTGCTCACTTTTGGTGTCCATTTGCATGACATGCCTTTTTCCACCCCTTTATTTTAACTTTATATGAGTCCTTATGTGTTGGGTGAATCTCCTGAACTCCGCAGAAAGTTGGCTGGTGAGTTCTTATCTATTCTGGGGTTCTGTATCTTTTAAGTGGAGCATTTAGGCCATTTACATTCAATGTTAGTATTTAAATGTGGGGTGCCCTTGCATTCATTATGTTTTTGTTGCCTGTGTACTTGGCTATTTTGTTCTTTGTTTTTACTTTTTAACATGTATTTTTGTTTTATAGGTCCTGTGTGATTTACGCTTTAAGGTGGTTCTGTTTTGATATGTTTCCAGGATTTGTTTCAAGATTTAGAGCTCCTTTTAGCAGTTCTTTTAGTTGTGGCTTGGTAATGGCGAATTCTCTCAGCATTTGTTTGTCTGAAAACAATTATATCTCTCCTTCATATATGATGCTAAGTTTCACTGGATACAAAATTCTTGGCTGGTAATTTTTTGTTTGAGGAGGTTGAAGATGGGGCCCCAGTCCCTTCTAGCTTGTAGGGTTTCTGCTGAGAAATCTGCTGTTAATCTGATAGGTTTTCCTTCATAGGTTACCTGGTACATCTGTCTCACAGCTCTTAAGATTCTTTTCTTTGTCTTAACTTTAGATAATCTGATGACAATGTGCCTAGGCGGTGATCTTTTTGCAACAAATTTTCCAGGTGTTCTTTTTGCTTCTTGTATTTGGATGTCTAGGTCTCAAGCAAGACCAGGGAAGTTTTCCTCAATTATTCCCCTAAATATGTTTTCCAAGCTTTTAGAATTATCTTCTTCCTTAGGAACATTGATTATTCTTAAGTTTAGTCATTTAACATAATCCCAGACTTCTTGGATACTTTATTCGTATTTTCTTATTCTTTTTTCTTTGTCTTTGTTGGATTGTGTTAATTCAAAGACCTTGTCTTGGAGTCCTGAATTTCGTTTTTTTACTAGTTCAATTCTATTGCTAAGATTTTCCACAGCATTTCACATTTCTAAAAGTGTGTCCAAAGTTTCCTGAATTTTTTACTGTTTTTTTCTTTAAGCTATATATTTCCTTGAATATTTCTCCCTTCACTTGTATCATTTTTTGGATTTCCATTTATTGGACTTCACCTTTCTCTAGCCCCTCCCTGATTAGCTTAATAACTAACGTCCTGAATTCTTTTTCAGGTAAATTAGGGATTTCTTCTTGGTTTGGATCCATGGCTGATGAACTAGTGTGATTTTTTTGAGGGTGTTGAAGAGCTTTGTTTGATTATATTACCAAGTTTAGCTTTCTCATTCCTTCTAATTTGAGTAGGCTCTGTCAGAGGGAGGGTCTAGGGCTGAAGGCTGTTGTTTAGATTCTTTTGTCCCACGGAGTGTTCCCTTAATGTAGTACTCTCCCTCTTTTCCTAGGGATGTGGCTTCATGTGAGCCAAACTGCAGTGATTGTTGTCTCTCTTCTGGGTCTAGCCACCCAGCAAGTCTACCTGACTCTGGGCTGGTACTGGGGATGGTCTGCACAGAGTCCTGTGATGTGAACCATCTATGGGTCTCTCAGCCATGGATACCAGCACCTGTTCCAGTGGAAGTGGCAGGGGTGTACAATGGACTCTGTGGGGGTCCTTAGCTTTGGTGGTTTAATGCTCTGTTTTTTTGCTGGTTGGCCTCCAGCTAGCAGGTGGCACTTTCCAGACAGCATCAGCTATAGTTGTGTAGAGAGGGACTGGCCCTAGAACTCCCAATATTATATGTCCTTTGTCTTCTGCTACCAAGGTGAGCAGGGAAAGACCATCAGGTAGGGGTGGGGCTAGGTGTGTTTGAGCTCACTCTCTCCATGTGCAGGTCTTACTGTGGCTGCTGTGGGGGATGGGGATGAGATTCCCAGGTCACTGGAGTTGTGTACCTAGGAGGATTATGGCTCCCTCTGCTGAGTCATGCTGGTTGTCAGGAATGTGGGGGAAAGCCGGCAGTCACAGGCCTTACCCAGCTCCCCCGCAAACTGAAGGGCCAGTCTCACTCCCATCACGCCCCCTGCCAATAGCCCCAAGTCTGTTTCCATGTACAGGGCACAACGGGCTTGAAAACTTGCCCTGGGCTACCTGCCTCCCAGCTGCAAAAGAAAAAGGCTTGGTTCTTCCCCAGCCTGTGGTGTCTATACACTAGGTTTGCACTCTCCCCCAAGTTCTGACCAGGAGGCTTCTTGTCCTGTTCAAATTGTTACAAAGTTTGGCTAGAGAGTTCCTTCTCCCAGTGGAGTTTTACCTGCTCCTCCTCTGGTCACCTTCCCAATGGATCTCTGTGGTGCCAGGCAGGAATGGCCTGCTAAGGGACACAGCGAGCTCCCAGGGCCCTTCTGCTGCTTCCTCTACCCCTGTATTTCACTCGGCTCTCTAAATTGACTCAGCTCCAGGTAAAGTCAGAAACTTCTCCCACAAACAGACCTTCAGCTCCAGTGGGGGTGTGTTTGGGAGAGGAGGATCTCCCTTTCCCACTTCCACAGTTAGGGCACTCACAGTATTTAGGGTGTCTCCTGACTCCTGCAGGAGCAGTCCACTTCCTTCAGAGGGTCTGTGGGTCCTCTCGGGATGGCTGGTTTTTTCTTGCAGTCTATCTGGAGCTAAAATTCACAATGCGAGCTTCCGCAAGCTTCTCTGTCTGGAGCTGCAATCTAGTCCTGCTTCCTGTCCGCCATGATGATCCAATGCCAAGAATTACTCTAGACGCTCTGACTCCTAACACATAATCCAAAAACCACCAAAACACCATTGGGCCAAATCCAAAATGCTTCTAATAGGGCTGAATCACAGAGCACTGCATTTAACAGCACTATCACTGAACACTGTATGACAACACATTCAAGGTCCTGAGGCATCGTCTCTGCCCATACTTTTTTTTTTAAATATTTTTTTCCAGATGCCCCATCTATTGTCCCAACCATACGTACAGTTCAATAAACAGGGTAACAAAGAAGGATTGACTTTGTAGACAAGGCTCAGGATTATACACTATTCCTAAACCTTTTTTGATCATTCCAGAACTTGCCATCTCCCCACTTCCATGACTGAGTAAGTAAGTATATCTTCTGCTTCACATGATTATTTTAAATATCAAATTTTAAATTCACAGAATTGCAGAGTTCGAGCATTTCCAAAGTGGGAGAGAGCCTGGGAATCAACTGGGAAATACTCTCTGTCACAACTGAAGAGACCAGAGCTCAGAGACTTGAGTGACTTCACCAAAGCCACACGGCTAGAGACCAATCCATCAACCAGCCAAACTGAAACACAGAGACTAAGCACCCATATAAGCAAAATTTACTTTCCCTTTTCAGCTAATTTGTACGAGAATACATTGTAAATAATTCCAAGTTTCTTTTTAAAAATATCTGAACTCATGCATTTAAAAATTTTTAAAAATATATTCCAATCATTTAATGGAGTAGTTAAATGGAGTGTTTTTATAACCACCTTTCTAAACTAAGCACATGTTGAAACTCACTGGACCACCCAAGTCCAAAATCTAGTTATGCCATTTAATGTTTATTTGGTTTGTTTCTAAATGTGTATTTAAGTGTCAGAGTCATAAAGAGAAGAATTAATGATAATCGATACCAGATCTGCAACCATGGGACTCTTCTTGGGTTTGCAGTATTTAGTGAAGTCAACCAAGGGGGAAAAAAAATGCATTCTAAAAGGAGAAAACTCTGCATAGCACTTTAAAGCAAGTCCCCAGCCACATGCTGTATTCCAAAAGCAGAATTATCCAAAGACCAAAACATGATCCTCTGAAAGATACCCACGGAAAGGAAAATGCAGAGATCTTAGAAGCGCGGGGAGGTGGCAAATGAGATTTAATGCCAGGAAAGAATACACTTTGTGCCCTCTGATATCTTTAAAACTACATGTCACAACTCTAGACTCCAAAATGAAGTGCAGACAAATTTAAAAAGACCCAAAAACAAAGGATACGTTTACTTACCAAAACGTGCAGATGGTTCATATTCCTAAGGAGTGTTTGCAATTTATCTAGATCTCATAAGACAGCTTCACAAAGAAACAATATCATAAACAGCGATTAGGTTTCCAGACCAGCCTATAGAAACATTTTTAGAGAGTCCCTATATACCTAAAGTAAGAAATCCCATAAGACATAGAACCTAAGCAAGAAAGAGGAATGAAGGGCCTACAGCAGAAAAGAGGAGAAAAGAGGCTTTGTAGGGTCAGAAAGGAAGCCTGTTTCCAGTTACCCTTCTCCTGTGTTTAAATTAATGGGCAATCAGCACCCGTGCTCCCCTTTGCCTCCTCTCCCTCCTGTTCTCCCAGCCCTCGTGGGAAGAAGGAAGAAACAAAGGCCAGAGGTGTTGCAATGCCACCTGCCCATGCCTCTGATAGGCAATAAAGCCAAATGAGCAACCAGTACCTGGGACTCAGGGAGCAGAGCAGGAAATGAGAAACTGCAGAGGTTGTGGCAGAAGGGCAAGCACAGAAAACCCTACAACACCAACACCTGAGGCTACAATACCCCAGGCAGTCTCACTGAGTGAGTTGTTCCCAAGCAAAGGACTTCAGGAAACCAGGCACACGTACAGAACAACAACGAAAGTCAACTTTGGTTGCCCCCTTGAGAAGTTAGAAAATGCTTCTAGAAAACAGAACATTTCTTCTCTAAAAATGAGTCAGGGGGCCGGGTGCAGTGACTCACACCTGTAATCCCAGCACTTTGGGAGGCCAAGGTGGGCAGATCACTTGAGGTCAGTAGTTCAAGACCAGGCTTGCCAACATGGTGATACCCTGTCTCTACTAAAAATACAAAAATTAGCCAGGCATGGTGGCTGTGATCCCAGCTACTAGGGAGGCTGAGGCAGGAGAACTGCTTGAGCCCAGGAGGCAGAGGTTGCAATGAACCAAGATCGCACCACTGCACTCCAGCCTGAGTGACACAGTGAGACTCCATCTCAAAAAAAAAAGAGTCAGGGTACAGCCCTAGGAAGAGGTGCTGCTAATCAGGCTAGCATGACACAAGTGACAGAACCTAATGCGTGTCACACTAAAAGGAGTAATGTTCCATAATAGCACTGTGAACACCTAAATCCAATTAATTATCTTGATACATTTTGCATTGTGCACTACAGTAAGAATATACAAAGGGTGACCCATCACAACCGAAAACTCGAAAATTTTGCACACACACGGATTGGGCAGGGCCTGGGATTTATTTGATTGGAGTCCCAGCCTAAAATAGTGAAAGTCCCCTTAAGTAATCACATTATCTAACTGCAAGATTTAAATGTAGTTCCTTACTGATAAAATCCATTGCACAAAACCTGCCAACCAATAAGGTAAGAGAGGTCATGAGTTTGAAGCATGAAGCCAATTCAAAAGAGAAGTTCTAGCTCAGAGAAGACACAATGGAGTCCTCATCACCAGGTCCACGGTAATAAATACCCTTCCCTGCTAAATCTCAGTCCACCTCAAACCAGCGTTCTTAAAACAGAACTACATTTGCCTTAAAACATACCCTGGGCTGGGCACAGTGGCTCACTCTTGTAATCCCAGCACTTTGGGAGGCTGAGACAGGGACATCACCTGAAGTCAGGAGTTCGAGACCAGCCTGGCCAACATGGTGAAACCCCACCTCTACTAAAACATAAAAATTATCTGGGTGTGGTGGCATGTGCCTGTAATCCCAGCTACTTGAGAGGCTGAGGCAGGAGAATCGCTCAAATCTGGGAGGCGGAAGTTGCAGTGAGCAAAGATCATGCCACTGCACTTCAGCCTGGGCAGCAGAGTGAGACTGTGTCTCAAAAAAAAAAAAAAAAAAAAGTCCATATGGCCTGGTTTTTCAAAAATATATTGAGTCAAAATTAGTACTACTCAATGGGCTGAAATTAGGCTCAGCTTAAGGCTGCATGCCTTTGCACTTGAACAGCTGGGCTCCACCCCTTCAGTCCCTGCCTCAAAGAGGAAAAGACTTCAGACAAGTCAAGGCAGAGGAGATGTGTGCACCAGGCAGCAACAGAAAAAACTATTCCGGGTGATTATGATGTCCTCCAGGCACCCAATTCTGAGACCACAAGGAGTGACGATTTACCACGTGTTGTGGGAACAGACTTGGGACTGAGATTGACATGAGTTTAATTCAACTGTGGCACTCAAATCCACATATGCACAACCATTATGTAGTCCTGTGGCTCCAGCAAATCTCAAGATAATGAGGGAAACAGTGCGACATACAGAGAAAGGCACTGGACTGAATCAGAAGACCTAGATTTTTCTTATTGACTCTGTCGGCTAATCTCAAGGGAGGGGGCAAATCACACTCTCTCTGGGACTAAATTTCCTCATCTGTAAAATAAAGAGCAGATGCTCTTTTCTGGCACAGAATTCTCACTGACACAGAAACTGAAATTCAAAACCATTTATATGTCCCCCTATGTCTAGCACAGGGAGCCCCTAGGAGTTTTTAGCCGGCACGTTCGTGGGCTTCTAAGAAGACTTAATACAGTGGTATTAGCAATGGGCCTAGGTAGGAAGCACTATTTTTATGACCCTATCAAAATATCATCTAAAATTAAAACGCAAAAAAAGAAAATTCTGTTTCAACCACTTCACACTCAAGCACGTGCAGGGTGAGGGCCATTAGCTCTCTTCCTCGGTGCCAAGAATCAAGTCTCTCTCAACATATAGCAAAGTGAACGCTTCCCAAAACCCTTACTATTGATGCAATGTAGTTGCATCATTTCAAATTTCTCATCAGATTGAGCTCTCTGGCAGAGGACTCCCAGCAAGATAACTTCATTCCACCTGGCAAGCCACTTAAGAGAATGACAGGAGCACCATTCTTGTGTGGTGTTGGGACCTGTGTGTGTGACCTGTCTTCCTAACTAGGCTCCCAATAGCTTTGGGGCAAGGAATAAGCCCATCTCTATATTAGGGATGGCATTTAACAAGGTGACTCAATACCTGTTAAGCAATAAAAACATTAGTCTGCACAGGGCCTGAGGTGCAGCCTACACAGGTGGTTCAGTTCTTCCATGGCATCCTGTAATCTCTTGAGTGGGTGAAGACTGTCCCGGAATGCCTTCCCTTAATAACTTTCCATCCCACTTCCACTCTTTCTCAATCTCTCCTTCCTTTATCTCATTCTGCCAATACCTAGATTTGAACCTCCCACTCAGGATGAAACACAGATGGGACAGTTGTTCTTTTCTCCCTCTCTACCCTCAAGCCTGATATGTTTGCTTCTAGGTGTAATTTGAATTCTGAGTCATCCATCAAAGATGGGATCTCTCATAGTAGGAGGTAGAAAAAGAGCGCAGTGGCTCACGCCTGTAATCCCAGCACTTTGAGAGGCCAAGGCAGGCAGATTACAAGGTCAAGAGATTGAGACCATCCTTGCCAACATGGTGAAACCCCATCTCTACTAAAATACAAAAAAATTAGCCGGGCATGGTGGCATGCGCCTATAGTTCCAGCTATTTGGAGGCTGAGGCAGGAGAACTGCTTGAACCCAGGAGGCAGAGGTTGCAATGAGCTGAGATCATGCCATTGCACTCCAGCCTGGGTGACAGAGCGAGACTCCGTCTCAAAAACAAACAAACAAACAAAAAGTCACTCCAGATACTTTTCTTTTCTCCAAGTCCTAAATCTATACAATCCGATTTAAATTGAACTGTTCTTTCAGACCCAAAGGAAATGGGCAGTTGGCCAAGATGATAGCACAGCCCTAGCAATTGGACACAAAGAAATAGTCACTCCGTGAGAGGGTACCTGGGTTTTATCACAACTCAGAAAATGCACTCGGGAGAATTGAGCTGGATCTGGAGAACCACTTGGTCCTGCAAAGAACTATTACAATGAGAGTCTTCACGAGACTATCACCTCCTCACTCCTTTATTTTTCAAACCTGAAGCAACTTTCGCCTTCTTGTTCACCAACCTATTATCCTCTCTCAGCTTCAAAAGCTAACTGCCCAAAAGCTACATTTTCTCCATGAAGCCAATTCCGAATAGCATTCCCTAGGAGTGCTCTGCTTCCAAAACTTAAAAGGAGCCAAGAAATCTCAAGCCTCTGAGATTTAACAGCTTTGTGTGGTATGCCTGAATTGCCTACTCTCTTTAAATCAAACCATAATCCCCCTTTAAAATCTTGACAGTGACAGAAAAAAGGATTATATAAATGATAAAACCTATGGTGCTGATACAGGAAATCCTGGATCCACTTCTCAGTTCATTCACTGACTTTCTGGAAAACCTTAGGAATGATATTTTGTATCTATTTCTCCCTTTGTAAAGTAGCATTTTATTAAGCTGTGTTGACATGGTATCATAACGCTTACAGTCTTCTACTTGGAGGATGGCTCCTTCAACTCAGTAGTTATAAGCATCTCTCAGTGTTCCTTTGTCTATCATATATCTTTTAGGTGTCTCAGGAGCTGTCCCACACACTGTTGACAATGCAAACCCAATTTTTAAAATGAAGATATTTCCATTTGTGTACAGAGGCCATGCAATTATCACAAATAATTCACTTAAGCAAACACCTACTGCCTTGAGTCATCTTTTCATCTTTACATACACTTCACACCATACATAATGTCAAGGGCTCCAGGCCTAATAACAAAGCTCCTAGAAGCTAAGTACTTAATACCAACTCTTCTGGGATGAATTTGGATACAGCATGAATATCTGATATCATAATGAGGTAAAAAGGAGAATCTGAAACTGGGTTCATTTGAGTGTTATCCTCTCAGTGGGCAATTAACATGAAATGGTCTTACTTTAATCACATCAAGGCTATCTTTTCTTGAGACAGGGTCTCACTGTGCCATCCAGGCTAGAATGCTGTGGTGTGATCTTGGCTCACTGCAACCTCCACCCCTCAGGCTCAAGCAATTCTTCTGCCTCGGCCTCCCAAGTAGCTGGGACTACAGGCATGCACCACCATGTCCAGCTAAATTTTGTAATTTTTGTCGAGACAGGGTTTCTCTATATTGTGCAGGCTGATCTCGAACTCCTAGACTCCAGCGATCTGCCCATCTCGGCCTCCCAAAGTGCTGGGATTACAGGTGTGAGCCAGAAAGCCCCGCCCCCAAATGACTACCTTTTTTTTTTTTTTTTT
>NW_012106030.1:3840385-3841567 GCF_000951045.1 Mandrillus leucophaeus | reverse complement strand
TTTTTTTTTTTTTTTGAGACAAAGGCTGGCTCTGTCACCCAGACTGGAGTGCAGTAGCGCGATCTCGGTTCACTGCAAGCTCCGCCTCCCAGGTTCACACCATTCTCCTGCCTCAGCCTCTCGAATAGCTGCGACCCTGTAGTCCGCCACCATGCCCGGCTAATTTCTTTTTTTTTGTGTATTTTTAGTAGAAACGGGGTTTCACCGTGTTCACCAGGATGGTCTCGATCTCCTGACCTTGTGATCCGCCCGCCTCGCAGGTTCACACCATTCTCCTGCCTCAGCCTCTCGAATAGCTGCGACCCTGTAGTCCGCCACCATGCCCGGCTAATTTCTTTTTTTTTTTGTATTTTTAGTAGAAACGGGGTTTCACCGTCTTCACCAGGATGGTCTCGATCTCCTGACCTTGTGATCCGCCCGCCTCGGCCTCCCAAAGCGCTGGGGTAACAGGCGTGAGCCACCGCACCTGGGAGAAAATCCAATGCTAATGCTGCCTTCCTGCAGGCACCCCAATCCTCATGGCAAGTGTCTCTTGGAATTGTCTCTCCCATGTCCTCTATAAAGCTGAAGAGACTTTCTCCTCCTCAACCCTTCCCCAAAGTTCTATGCAGACTAGAAAAGGCTGGGGGTGGGGGTAGGGGTGGTAACTGGTGGCAAAAGTTCAGTCTCATGAGACTGAAGAAGTGTTCATATCCTCTTGTTTTCATTCATTCATTCATTCATTCATTCATTCATTCATTTATTTGAGACAGAGTCTTGCTCTGTTGCCCAGGCTGGAGTGCAGTGGCACGATCTTGGTTCACTGCAACCTCCGCCTACCGGGTTCATGTGATTCTCTTGCCTCAGCCTCCCTAGTAGCTGGGATTACAGGTGCCTGCCACCACACCTTGGTAAATTTTGTATTTTTAGTAGACACAGGGTTTCTCCATGTTGGCCAGGCTGGTCTCAGACTCTTGACCTCAAGTGATCCGCTCATCTCGGGTTCCCGAAGTCCTGGGATTACAGGCATGAGTCACCACACCCAGCTGTTCAAAGCCACTTGTTTCAGCCAGAGCCCTATACACCTATTCTAAGAATAGAAGATTAGAAGAGTAGAACTCAACTATTATAAACTTAATGGTAAAGAATCACCTATTTATCCAGCCATTTAAAACTAATGGAAACAAAGACATGATGAACTCT
>NW_012106030.1:3839123-3840335 GCF_000951045.1 Mandrillus leucophaeus | reverse complement strand
TTTTTTTTTTTTTTTTTAAGTTTTGCTCTTGTTGCCCAGGCTGGAGTGCAATGGCATGACCTCAGCTTACTGCAACCTCCACCTCTCTAGTTTAGGCAATTCTCCTGCCTCAGTCTCCCGAGTAACTGAGATTACAGGCACCTGCCACCACACCCAGCTAATTTTTGTATTTTCAGTAGAGACAGGGTCTCACCATGCTGGTCTCGAACTCCCAGCTTCAGGTGATCCACCCACCTCGGCCTCCCAAAGTGCTGGGATTGCAGGCATAAGTCACTGTGCTTGGCCCCAAACTGCTATTTATAAACCCCTTTCCCATCTGTAATGACACCTTAGGCAGATCTCATAATTTAGGGGTCATACTTTTGGTGATTATATTCCTGATCAATTTCCTTTTTTTTGAGATGGAGTTTCGCTCTTGTCACCCAAGCTGGAGTGCAATGGCAAGATCTCAGCAGACATGCGCCACCACGCCCGGCTAATTTTGTATTTTTACTAGCAACATGGTTTCTCCATGTTGGTCAGGATGGTCTCAAATTCCCGAACTCAGGTGATCCACCTGCCTTAGCCTCCCAAAGTGCTGGGATTACAGGCGTGAGCCACCATGCCCAGCCTGATCAATTTACATTTTTATTCTCAAATTCAATTTTGGTTTTCTGTAAGTTCCTGCCTTGGTCAGGCACAGCTGTTACTTGGACTCTAAACAGGAAGGGCTGGGTTATAGCCTTTTACACATTTCTTTCTCGTTCCCCCACCTCCAGTGTATCCTCCTCCCACGAGGAACTGGTAGGGAAAGAAAGGCAAATGTCTCCCTGCATAAGTGGCCACGATTGCGTCTCTGGATAATGCTGGCTGGGATGTGAATTCCTCTGAGGGTCTTATGGTAGCCCCTCACTGCACAGCTTCCCTGATATAGGTCTGGCTCTTCCACCCACCCCTTGGCTCCCATTACCAAAAGCCAGCCACTTAGGGATAGTTCCAACAAGATGGCTCAGGACCAACTGCCATTGCCAGTGTCCACTTCACCCTTGGAGACCATGCATATCCTTGCCAAACTAAAAGGGAGATATGTGGGCTGCTCCATTGGCAGTCCTCTTCTTGCTGTTCTTCATTCTCTTCTCCCAACCCAGAGAGGCATAGGGGCAGGTTGGCAAGTCAGCCTGAGCAGTCACTCAACCAGAAAATCCAATGCTTTTTTTTTTTTTTTTTTTTTGA
>NW_012106030.1:3835677-3837525 GCF_000951045.1 Mandrillus leucophaeus | reverse complement strand
AAAAAAAAAAAAAATTCCATGTTTTTGTTGATTTCTCTGTTTCTGGTTGAAACATTATAAATTTTACTAATAGGTTATTCGATATATAAAATTTCAATATTAAAACTTCTGTTTCCGTTATTTAGAAAGATTATTTCAACTGTATTTTATATTAACATTATTTTGAACTGTGAAAGTCAAGGCTACTTTAACGAAACAAACCTTTAAATTGAAATAATTTTAAATAATGAAAGAACCTAATTCATTTTAGTTTTTTAGTATTTTTAAGCCTGTCCTAAACAAAGTACGTTTGGACAAAAGTTTTATATTTGTTACAAAATATATTGAAAAGATGGCAATAAAATATGTTAACTTTCAAGTTTCCAAAATCTATCCTTAACTTATCTCAATTTACCTTTACAGCCACCCCACCTAGTAAGACAAATTTTTTTACCTCCCTTTTAAAAATGTAAACATTAAAATACTAAAGGGTTTAAAAGTTGTACCACAGGTAGCGAATTAGGTTTGCTAAATATGAGATAGAAAACTTTTCCTGTATCTTAAGATCCTGGGGAAAAAAAAAAGATAAAATAATACACTTAATCAAGTGAACTTTATTTTATGTGGAAGATAAAGAAACTTGGCCAGTCTCCTTACATTAATGTCTAGATTCCAAAAGAGGTTGCAAGAAATACTCCTTCATTTCCCAGGATTCAAACAGTATGGTACTTTTAAATATATCCAAAAATTATTCTCTATATCACTACACTAAATAATTTTGGAGAATAACAGTGAAACAGCTAACATTTGTACAACACATGGTAATTTTTGATATCTAGCAATAGCATTACACTTTGCCTCACGTTATTGTCCCTATTTTAGAAATGATGAAAATAAACTTCTAAGTGATTAAGTAATTTACCAAAGTCACACAGCACACAGCTAGGAAATGCCACGTTTGGGATTCAAACCGGTCTTCCCACTTTTAATCCTGCACTTTTTTTTTTTTTTAAGACGTCGTTTCTCTCTTATTGCTCATGTTGGAGTGCAATGGTGCTACCTCCAACTCCTGAGTTCAAGCGATTCCCCCATCTCAACCTCCCAAATAACTAAAATTATAGGCAGGATTACAGGCATGCACTACCACACCCAGATAATTTTGTATTTTGAGTAGAGATGGGGTTTCACTATGTTGGCCAGGCTGGTCTCGAACTCCTGACCTCAAGTGATCCCCCGCCTCGGCCACCCAAAGTGCTGGGATTACAGGCGTGAACCACCACGCCCGGCCTCCTGCACTGTTTTCACTGTTCTCCTACGTGCTTAGCATATTGCCTGAAACAGGTTACTCACTCTTTTTAGAACTTGCAAAGCTTTCTCTTCTTTTGTTTTCATTTATGTATAATTTTTTCTTTTTCTTTTTTTGAGACAGGGTCTTGCTAACACCCAGGCTGGAGTGCAGTGGTGCAATCACAGCTCACTGCAGCCGCAACCTCGTATGCTCAGGTGATCCTCCCGCCTTCACCCTCCCAAATAGCTAGGACTACAAGCGTGCACCACCAGGCCCAGCTAACTTTTGTATTTTGTGTAGAGACAGAGTTTTGCCATGTTGTCCAGGCTGGTATCGAACTCCTGCGCGCAGGCAATCCACCCGCCTTGGCTTCCCAAATTTTGGGATTATAGACTTGAACTACCATGCTCAGCCACTTTGCAAAGTTCTTAGGTATACCTTATCTCAGCTGATCTTTTTAGTGGCCCTATAGATAAGATCAATATGACGTCTATTTTTAAAATGAGGAAATTGAAGCTCAAAAAAGGTTAACTCACTTGTCAAAGGTTTTCCAACTAGAAAATAGCAGAGGGCACTCAAGG
>NW_012106030.1:3830700-3835207 GCF_000951045.1 Mandrillus leucophaeus | reverse complement strand
CCTGCCTCAGCCTCCCAAAGTGCTGGGATTACAGGCATGAGCCACTATGCCCAGTCGAAAACAAGGAAATTAAGAGGAGGGAAGATGAGTTAGACAAGGCCTTGACTTGACTCCCAAGAGTTCACCAACCTGACAATCCACATGAAAGCACCCACCTTTCCTGCTACCTGATCGTGGGCAGTAAGAGATGGAAAGTGGGGAGGAGGAGAGGAAGGGGCAAAATAAGACTTGAGCTATTTAAAAACAAAAAAACAAGGCACCAGTCAGGCATGGTAACTCACATCTGTAATCCCAGCACTTTAGGTGGCCGAGGCGGGCAGATCACCTGAAGTCAGGAGTTCAAGACCAGCCTGGCTAACATGGTGAAACCCTGTTTCTACTAAAAATAACAAAAAATTAGCCGGGTGTGGTGGCGGGCACCTGTAATCCCAGCTATTCGGGAGGCTGAGGCAGAGGAATCGCTCAAACCCGGGAGGCGGGGGTTGCAGTGAGCCAAGATCACGCCATTGCACTCCAGCCCGGGCAACACGAGTGAAATTCTGTCTCCAAAAAAAAAAAAACAAGGCACCACAGGAAAAGGGAGACCACTGCAGCTCTGGGCCCAAGAAGACTATTCATCTCTGAAGCAAGAGAGAAGAAACTGAAATGCCTTGGCCAGAAGCAAAGAGAGACTCAAAGCAAAATGAGATAGTGCTATGGTTTGGACGTATGTCTTCCTCCAAAATTCACGTGCTGGAAATTAACCCCCAAGGTGATGTAACGTATTAAGAGGCAAGACCCTTGTTAGGCAATAGGCCATGAAGGTGCCATCATCATTAATGGGATTAATGGCCTTATAAAAGAGGCTCCAGGCCAGGCATGGTGGCTCACGCCTCCCAACACTTTGGGAGGCTGAGGCAGACAGATTACCTGAGGTCGGGAGTTCAAGACCAACCTTAACGATATGGAGAAACCCCGTCTCTACTAAAAAAATACAAAATTAGCCAGGTGTGGTGGTGGGCACCTGTAATCCCAGCTACTCAGGAAGCTGAGGGAGGAGAATCACTTGAACCCAGGATGTGGAGGTTGCGGTGAGCCAAGATCGTGCCATTGCACTCCAGCCTGGGCAACGAGAGCGAAACTCTGTCTCCAAAAAAAAAAAAAAAAAAAAAGGCTTCAGAGAGCTGCCTCCCTCTTCCACCTCTTCCACCATGTGAGGACACAGCCAACACAATCATCTGCTTCTGCCCTTCTGCCTTCAACATGCAAGGACACAGCAACAAGGCACCATTTTAGAAGCAGAGGCAGAGTCCTCAACAGACAGTGAATTTGCTGATGCCTTGATCTTGGACTTCCCTGCCTCTAGAATGATGAGAAATAAACGTCTGTTGTTTATAAATTACCTAGTCTGAGGTTTCCTGTTGCAGCAGCAGGAACAGACTAAGACAGACTGGGAGAGGGAGGCTGCAGGAGAAGTTCTTAGGATTCTCTGAAGATGTCAAAGGGAGCCCCCATATATGGCCAAGGGATAGGAGCTGGCAGCATGGAGATCCTGGGACCTCCATCCAGGCAGAAGAGGCCATGGAGATGCCATCCATGACATTGGGCTGAGGGACGAGGCCCTTCTGGAGGCAGAGGATTGAAACTTAATCAACATATGTACACTTCATCAGCCTCGACCTCACAGACCTAAGCCACTGCTGGCAACCAGCCTCTACATTTTAAATGTATTACTCCTTTTACAAGGGGAAGAAAAGGAACATGTTGACTCACTCATTAGCTGCATCATTTGAGGCTTCAGACCTCAAGCAGCAGCCCAGGAACTTAAAAATCTTTTATTTTTTTTGAGATGGAGTCTCACTCTGTCACCCAGGCTGGAGTGTGATGGTGCAATCTCAGCTCACTACAACTTCTGCCTCCCAGGTTCAAGCGATTCTCCTGCCTCAGCCTCCTGAGTAGCTAGGACTATAAGAGCCTGCCATTGTGCCTGGATAATTTTTGTATTTTTAGTAGAGACAGGGTTTCACCACGTTGTCCAGGCTGGTCCCCAACTCCTGACTTCATGTGATCCACCCACCTCGGCCTCCCAAAATGCTGGGATTACAGGCATGAGCCACTGTGCCGGGCCGGAACTTAAAAATCTTGTATAGGTGAAGGACACCATTCATCCTCCTGCTGAGATGCACACATGCCCAACAAGAAACAGCTAGAGCATGGTTCTCTACCTCAAGAACCTTTGGGTCATTCATTTCTCCCTTTCAGATTAATATTTGAAAGTTGTGGGGAAGAAGCAGGATATGGTCTCCAGGTATCCATTTTTATAGCACTTTGTTTTACAAACAAGATTTTCACCCTTCGATTAACTGAATAGGCATTCCACAGGGAGTACATGCCTCATCCAATCCCATTTCTCAGCCTCTACTTACTCTTTTGTGTTAATGTCATTTTTAAGTCATATTTGTCTTCCACACAATTTGAGAATCAGGATAAGACCTTATAATATCTCTGCTGGATCATTTGTCTTCGACTTCAACAGAGTCAAAATCAAGCCGGGCACGTAATCCCAGCATTTTGGGAGGTTGAGGTGGGTGAATCACTTGAGGTCAGGAGTTCGAGACCAGCCTGGCCAACATGGTGAAACCCTGTCTTTACTAAAACTACATAATTAGCCAGGTGTGGTGGCACATAACCTGTAGTCTCAGCTATTAGGGAAGCTGAGGCAGGAGAATCGCTTGAACCTGGGAGGTGGAGTTGCAGTGAGCCGAGATCATGCCACCACACTCCAATGAGGGCGACAGAGACTTCGTCTCACACACACACACACACACACACACACAAAACACAAAAAGTGGAGTCAAAATCACAATTATATGGTAGAGGGAAAGCAAGTTCTCTGCCCAAATCATTGCCCTTTCTATATCCTACTGTAAATTAACTTCACTTGAAAACATCAAACAGAAGTGAGAGGAGGTGGTGCCTAAGCCCATGGTGTCCAACCACCATCTATGGAATTGTGGTATTACATAGCTAAGATGGTGAGAGTGAATTACCAGAAACTCTGCACAGAATTAATACAAAAGCATTCTAAGATCAAACCACTTTTGCTAACCTGTGCTGCCCTCAATTTCATAAAACATAGATATGAAGAGTAAGGAAATTAAGGGAAGATATAAGTGTTCAATAACATTGCTGAATGACTGAAGTTTAATTTGTACAGTGCTTAACCACTTGCAAAGTTATCGCCCAACTAAAAGTCCAAAGGGTTTTGTACAAGCGCAGAGCACTGGGTGGTTTCACCAGAACAGAATGAAAGTAATGGTTAATGCTTTTCATGGCATACATTTATTAAGACAGAATTCTCAAAAATGTGGGCAGACTCTGAAAGCCTGAGGTTTTAAACCCTGAACCAGTGTCAGAAAATACGTCATTTGTACTGATGGTGAAGAATGGGCAAGGAAGTGAAATGAGACTACTATTTCCAGAATGTCACACTGCTTTTGCACACTCTCAAATAGGCATCTGCTTGTGTGGGAGCTGTGATTCCCTCTCCCCTCCCCACTGTCCTCTAGTATTGTTTAAAAATGACAGAAGAAACAATAGCTAGCTCCACAGAAGTCATCCTCACAAGCCAGGTGTCAAGTGAGGGCTGGCTACGTTGGGGCCAAATTACAAGTGATGGAGGCGGAAACAGTGGTGTGCCCCTTGGGTGGATAGAAGGCTTCATTAATGTCTGTGATAGAATCATGAACCACAACAGTGAGGTATTTCTGCCTCTGGCCTTTTTTTGGTTTTTGCTTTTTTTTTAGAATCAGGATCTCACTCTGTCGCCCAGGCTGGAGTGCCGAGGTGCAATGATAGTTCACCACATCTCGAGCGCCTAGCTTCAAGCGATCCTCCCACCTCAGCCTCCCAAAGTGTTGAAATTACAGGTGTGAGCCACTGAGTCCACCTGCCTTTTTAAGATATGTTTGAAAATATCCAGGAGAGCAACTCAGAAGTTAGAGTTTTAAAACATACCCATTTAGGCAGCTTTGTTTTCCATGCAGAAAGCCCAGGTTGGCTGATATTCCTGGAGGCTTCGTGCATCTTGGGAGGCGGCTGAGGTATTCCTTTTCTTGCTTTTAAGCGACTGACAGGCACTTTCCATCATCTTCCTGGTGGCTGAGTTGCTGAGGGATTTTTTTCCCCTCTTATAGTCCAATTTATGAAAATCCGCAGCTAGCTGGTAGCAGGTTAAGAAGCTCCAGGTGCTGGGGGAAGGAAAGCTCTCCATAATTAGCATTTTCTCATTGAAATATCGTTATATCCCTGAAATATTACAACTTGAGTGTCCTTAATTTTCCACAGATTTTTATTTTGCAATGTGAACGAGATCCTTAAGCTCAGAGAAGAATCATTTCCTAGGAAAAAGACTAGCAACACAGATGCTCCATGCAACCACCTCTTTTAAAACACCAGTACTTAAGACACACAGACAGATTTTTACACATAATTCTAAGTTCAACAGACCAGACTCACGCACAGTGAT
>NW_012106030.1:3827378-3829140 GCF_000951045.1 Mandrillus leucophaeus | reverse complement strand
TGTATTAGTTTTTTATTGATACATAACAAATTACCACAAACTTAGTGGCTTAGGCAACAGGCATCTAACTCAGTTTTCTAAGACAGAAGCCCAGCACATCATGACTGGGTGCTCTGCTCAGTGTGTCACAAGACTGAAATCTACGTGTTGGATTGAGTTCTCATCTAAAGCCTCTAGAGGAAAAAAGTCCCTTAAAAGCTCATTCTTGTCATTAATAGACTCCAGTTCCTTGTAGTTGTAGGACTGACATCCCCACTTACTTGCTGGCTGTCAGCTCCTTGGGGCTGCCGGCATTCCTTGCCACACAGTCCCCTCCGTCTTCAAGCTCACAAAGGTGCATTTGAATCTCCCTCATGCTAAGAATCTCCAGCTTCTCTTTCCTCAAGCAGCAAGACAAAACTCTCTGCTTTTAGAGGGCTGGTGTGATTAAGTCAGACTCACCTGGATAATCTCCCGATCGTAAGGTCAATTATACTATAGAACATAACTAGTCAAGGGAGTAAATTCATCATAGTCACAGTTCCAGGGATTACTCAGGGTGTGTATGCAATACAGGTCTGGGAGTGAATCATGGGGGCCATGTTAGAATTCTTCTTCCACACAATGCTAAAAAGGGCATGTTTATATTTCCCCTAACTCTGCCAAACTAGAAAGCAATTATTCTGTCTGAAGTAAGAATGATGTAGTGGCATGGACACAATTTAGAAAGACCTTTCACAGAAACAAGCATGGTCTATGGCTTAAAACTTTCCACTTTAATCAGGCTAGCAATAGGGGTGGAAATCATAAAAACAGATAAAGGAGAACAATCTGGGGATAAGAATGAAATTGCCGAGTGGGACAGTGGGGGTAGGGTTTAAGGAAGCAGCTTTCACAACTGTGACATATAACAGACTATAAGAACATGCTCCATGAAGACTGTGTCATCTATGTGCCCCGCCCTCCATCGTTGGGCTAAAGCATATAGTACTAGTTTCCTTAAGCAGGGACCACATCTACCAACTATCAAGGACAAGCACAATGCCCAGCACATACTTAGCGCTCCATCAACATTGATTCAAATAAACTTGAGGTCAGAGGGGAATGTTGACACATGCTGATGATTCTGCTAAATTAGTCAGTGTTCTCTCCTCCCCCAACAATGAGCACTTAGCCAGAAAAAAAGTGAAAACAGAATTGGGAACTTCCTTTTAAAGATGAGTGCTACCTCAGTTCCCTTTATTTCGTCCCATCAAAATACTCCACTAAAATAAAACTAAAGGAGTTTCTCAGAATGTAGAAATCTACAAGGACAAGAAGACTGAGATGACAGCAGCAACAATATCATGAAAGCCAAAAAGCTGATTCATGGTAAGTAACTAGCATGATTTAGCGTGGATCCTAAATTAGCAGTGAAGAAAGCAGAACCATCCAAAGGCTTCCCAGGACCTCCGAAGTTGGGATTTAGGTGAAGTCTGTGAGCAAGGCAGACTCTCAGGCCCCATGCCAGACCCATTAAATCAGAACATTCAGGTAAACAAATCTCAGACATGCATACTCACTTTATTTATTTACTTATATTTTTCTTTTTTTAGAGACAGGGTCTCACTCTGTCACCCAGACTAGAGTGCAGTGAAGAAATAATAGCTCACTGCAGCCTCAAACTCTTGGGCTCAAGCAAGCCTCCTGCCTCAGCCTCCTTAAGTAGCTGGGACTACAGGTTCATGCCACCACCTTGGCCAATTTTTATTTTTTGGTAGAGATGGGATCTTGCTATGTTGCC
>NW_012106030.1:3815442-3826723 GCF_000951045.1 Mandrillus leucophaeus | reverse complement strand
AGATGGGATTAAGGCGCACGCCACCAAGCCTGTATTTTAGCCATTTTTAAGGGTACACTTCAGTGGCATTAAGCACATTTGTTCACATTGTTTTTCTATCACCAGCAACCTGCCACAGAACTCTTGAATTTGCAAAACAAACTCTGCACCCATTAAACAGTAACTCTATTCCTCCACCCCTGCCTCCAGGCAAGCTCTAAGCTACTTTCCATTTCTATGAATTTGCCTATTCGGAATATTTCATTTTGAGATCACACCGTATCTAACCCTCTGTGTCTGGCTTATTTGAGTTAGCACAGTGTCCTCAGATCCATCCATGTTGTAGCATGTGTTGTAATTTCCATCTTTTAAAGCTGAATAATCTTCCATTGTGTGTATCTACAATATTTTGTTTATCCATTTATCTAAGTATGGACTTCTTAGTTGGTTCTGCCTTTTGGCTATTAGTTGGATTTGTTCTTAAACTTTTTTTTCCACATTTTAAAAAGTTGCCTTATTGAGATGATAGAAGCTTTTATTTTGGTTTCAGGAAAAAAATATACATCCTTTCTGGAAATATGGGCCTAGGAGTTAACTGAAGAAACTAAGAGGGAAGGAATTATCATGCTTTTGAAATTACAGGTCCTTTAAGACCAAAGCAATAAAAATAGCCACATTCACCTTCCAAGATAACCCATATCTTCTGTTTCCCAACATGGCTGGACTACCCTCATATTCTCAGAGGGATGAGAAAAAAAAATCCTCTCATTATCTACCAGGAAAAAGAATGGAGAGAAAGCCCATCTGAATTAGTGAAAGCACTGAATTACAGATTTTTAGAGCAAAGCAATTTTATTACTTGCAACCTATGGGAAGCTAACAAATTGTCTGAGAAGCCCTAGGCTCCTATTTTAATGAACACAAGAGAATCATATATAATTACCATATCAAGTGCTACTATAAAAATGGAGACTTCTGAAGTACTTGAGGACACTTGAAAACAGTTTATACTCCAGGATTTTTTAACACACCAGCACCACCACCACCACCACCATCACTAGGACGGTATTATTTAGCTCCTAATTTGCAGCACTGAGAAAGGTTTACAAACCAAAGATAAGCCTTAGCCCAATATTCAGGATGAATGGGTTTTACATAATTCAGAATTTAAAATTCTTTACTATGAACACATTTAAATAGAAAACTGAAAATACTTGAAGGAAAAATAAAAGCAGACTTCCAACTGGCTGGTATATTTAAACTAAGTCTAGATAAATACTTAGTTTATTTATTTGCAATCAACGAAATTACTGAGAAAAGAAAAAAGGAGAGAAATAATTCCCATGACACAAGACAAGCTTAGGGGAAAGAGAAAAGCAGTAACATGACCAAATTCTTATCATAGGAATAAGTTGATCAAAGACAAAGGGAAACTAGAAAACAATGAAATATCAAAAACCCCAATAAAATCCCTCAAGCTTGATAATGTTTTATGTTGGAAGGTTGTCTATTATTCAGTTCCAATCCTTGACTTCAAAAGTACAGTAAGAGAGAAATGTCTGCAGCTTTGAATTAGTGAATGATAGCATACAAACAAATTCGTCCTTCCTCTTTCATTTGTTTTCCCTGAACATTTTCAAATTGACAAGTGCTAGAATTCACCAAGATCATTACTTCCCATCTGGATTTGGCATCCTTAAAAGAAAAAAAAAATTCTTTTCTAATTTGTGAATATTCTGCAAAGATGCAAATAAACCAGCCATAAAAATAAGCACAAAGAAAGTCCTCAGCCACAGCACTTCGAGTCTACAGATACGGACAATTCTACATCTTAGACTGTGAGGGGTCCCATGTGTTAAAGAGGAGGTGGGCCGAGATCACAGATGCTTAAAATCCAGTTCCTATATCCGCGTGGCTCCATCTTGAGAGCTGTGTTCTAAACCCACTTAGGTCTGCAAGCTGTGCTAACTTTGATGTTATCAGTGGAGGACTAGGTCAAGGGAGAAAGTGAGCTATGTGAGCTATGAAAAAAAATGGAAGAGAATAATCAAGGGAGAAAAAAATGAAGTGAGAGCTAACAGATTGCCCCTAATTATTTCTTATCCCTCTAATTTTTGTTTTTATTAAAAGGAGAAAAATAAAGCACATAAGCATCTCAGAGATAGATTATTCTGCTTAATGAGGCATATATTAAACCTCTTTTAATTAACCGAAGAATGGTATTAGCGCCTACTGCATGTTGCAGAGATGAGAATAATCTTTGGAAGTTGAGTTGCTCACCCTCAGAGGGCTTGTATTCTGTTCAGAGACGAAACCCACTGTGCCTCTCCCTGTCCACAGTTCCTTTATGCCTGAGGCAACCCCCCCCCAGCTTCTTTTACACTCCAGAGCGGTAAGGCTAACATCCTAAAAGCATCTCATCTTGTCCTTCTGAGGGGAACAGGGTTGGTTATACAACTGACTCTTAAACAATGCAGGGGTAGGCCAGGTGCAGCGGCTCACACCTGTAATCCCAGCACTTTGGGAGGCGGAGGCAGGTGGATCGCCTGAAGTCAGGAGTTCGAGACCAGCCTGGTCAACATGGCGAAACCTTGTCTCTACTAAAAATACAAAAATTAGCCAGGAGTGGTGGCGGGCGCCTGTAATCCCAGCTACTCAGGAGGCTAAGGCAGGAGAATTATTTGAACCCAGGAGGCAGAGGTTGCAGTGAACACAGATTGTGCCATTGCACTCCAGCCTGGGTGACAAGAGCGAAACTCTGTCTCAAAAACAAACAAACAAAAAACAATGTGGGGGTGACAGGCACTGATCATGTTGCACAGTCAAAACCCACATATAACTGTGACTCCCCAGAAACTTAACTTCTGTTGACCAGAAGCCTTGCCAATAAAATAGTCGATACACTCATATTTTGTATTTCATATGTATTACAGACTATTTCTTACAATAAAGTAAGCTAGAGAAAAGAAAATCATAAGGAAGAAAGAGTATATTTACTACTCTTTAAGTGAAAGGGCATCATTATTAAGGTCTTCATCTTTGGAGACTGAAACTTAGAATCCTCACACTGAGTAGGCAGAGAAGGTGGAAGAGAAAGAAGTGCTCTTGCTTTCTCAGGGGTGGCAGAAGAGGAAGAAAATCTGCCTGTAAGTGGGCCTTTGCCATTCAAACGCATGTTGTTCAAGATCAACCATACTGTGAACTCCAGATACTTTAGTCTTGCAAAGGAAGGCACTGGCCACAGGTTCAGCTCACACCTCCAATCATCCTTTGCCTTCTTCACCACTCTGTAAACACACCTTGTTCTTTCTTCCTTCCTTGTCTTTATACTTTGTTTTTAATCTTCTTAATCTCCCCTCTGGCCTTCCTACTCCTAGAAAAACCCTACCCACCCTTCAGTACACCAGTTTAAAGATCACCTCAAAGGCTTCTACAAACCTGGCTGTTATTCCTGCCTCCTTTACGTTCCTCTACTAATGATACTCAGAGGGCCACAATGCACTGAACAAGTGGAGCTGTCATTCTGCTCAAGGTAAATCTGTCTGTGGGCCTGTCAGCAGAAAAAAGTTTTGTATACTTCCATCACAAAATGTGATGCAACGTATTGTGCTCAAAAAAATGTTTGCGGAATCCATTTAAAAACAAACCCCCAAAATAGTGTATTTCCTTTGCTCTGTGCTGGCAAAGCCTGGTCACCTACTTGGTTCATGCCCTCCCTGAATCACCTTCTTGACCTCCACATCCCCTTCTCATCCCCAGCATTTCTGATCTGTGGACAAAGGCTGGGCATTAAGAGATTTTGGAGTCTAGGTCAGGGAATAGATGTTTTATTTGTTTTTATTTTGTCTTTTAGGATTTTTTGGTTGTTTATTTGCTTTTTAGAGTCAAGGTCTCGTTCACTGCAGCCTCAAATTTCTGGACTCAAGTGATCCTCCCACCTCAACCTCCCGAATAGCTAGGATTACAGGTGCACATCACCACATTTAGCTAACTTGTTTTTTTTTTTTTAATTTTTTTGCAGAGATGGGGTCACACTATGTTGCCCAGGCTGGTCTCGAATGCCTGGCCTCAAGCATCCTCCTATCATGGCTTCCAAAAGTGCTGGGATTACAAGCATAAGTCACTGTACCAGCTTTTTTATTTTTTATTTTTATTTTATTTTGTTTTATTTTGAGACAGGGTCTCGCTGTGTCACCCAGGCTGGAGTGCAGTGACTCAATCAAATCAAAGCTCACTGCAGCCTCTACCTCCCTGAGCTCAAGCAATCCTCCCACCTCAGCCTCCCAAGTAGCTGGGACTACAGGTGCACACCACCACGCCTAACTAATTTTTGTATTCCGTGTTGGGACAGGGTTTTGCCATGTTGCCCAGGCTGGTCTTGAACTTCTGAGCTCAAGCAATCTGCACACCTCAGCCTCCCAGAATGCTGGGATTACAAGCGTAAGCCACTGCACCCGGCCTATTTTTAAGAGCTCACAAGCTGACTCTGATGATCAAATTTAGAAATCACTGGACTTCCCATCCTTTCCATTTTCATTAGTTCTAGGAGCCCACCCCGTCAGTTCCTGCTTCCAGATCTCTGCCCATTTCATGACGGGTATTTACTTCTTGGATGAGCCTACAGCTTCCTGACTCACCATGTTACCTTCTGATTAAGTAATGAAAGGTGTGAATTCTTCCTTCATTTATTTTATTTGTTCAACAACAAGTATTTATGTAGCTTCTTTCAATAGTTAAGTGATACTTGGCTTCATATAAGATTGCCCACTAACAATTTGATCTTGAACTCTTTCCTCAAAGGAAGATTTTTTAAAGCATAGAGCAATTATGTATGATTCCAATTCAGGACAAAGTAGGCGGTAACTTACATTTTTAGCTCTTAAGTGGGTGCTCACGGCCATATGTAGCTCCTGAGTGTGGAGATTACATCCCAAATATAGAACAAGGCTCATCTATACAGTATAATTGTGGAATTCTAAGTCTCAGTCTCCAAGCCACAGAAACGAGGGAGCTATTCAGAGAAGTGGATTCCTTTAAGCAAATATTCTATACTTTCCCCCAATCACCATTTTGTTCAATAAATCAGGTTGCAACTGAGAGGACGCCAGACTCATATATTCTCCCTTCAAATTTATGTACTTGATACTTGCTGTTTGGTTTTTTGGAGGTTTCCTCACCCCAGAAAGGGTGGCAGCTGATCACCTCTTCCTGAACTATTGTTACACTTTCCCAAGTCCCCAAGCCCTTGCATGTGACATGCTTGTGCACCTGGAATCTCAATTAGTTCCAAGCAATATAAATTAAAAAAGTGGCCATTAGTAATGGATATAAAGTGGCAGAAGGGTAGTTTTCAAGGCAGTGAAAATACAGCTTTGACAATGGACACAGGGAGTTGTAACACCCGGCAGGATCTCATTTGGTCTGCACAGAGGAAAGCATGGTGTGTAAACTCCAGACGTATCTAATGCAGAGCACTTGTTCAGAAGCCTTAGTGCAACATCCGGCTTTTGTTCATGTCCATAGGCGTCTCTTAGAAAAAAAGAACCCAAAGCACATAGAGAGGAAGCTGCTAAAACACTGACTTCTAATTAGATCACTAACATCACTAGAGGAAAAGGAAAATGGATCTGTCTACTGTTTCCTTAAAATCCGCTACTGCTTTATCTAAAAGCTATAAATGACAAACATCCTAAATAGTGTACTGTACTTGGGTTCAAAAGTTCAGCAGTATCTGGAGAAGTGGGAGCACCCTCCCGGAGGAAGGACCAACCTGGGGGCTACAGCAGGGTTATTGAACCTGGCGCCTCCCACTCAGACCATCTGCAAAAGCTTAGGTCTTTGCAGCCATTCTGACCTTCAGGCCTAGAGTCGTTACTCAAACTGCACCTGCCCGGGATTAGGTTTCCTGCTAGTGAATGATTGTTTCTTTCCTTTAGTCTGCAAACAGCTGTCACGTGATCAAGTGGCAGGCCGAGTAGAGGGAGCTGGCCCCTTGCAAAAGGGCTGAGTGGGACCCCAACTTGGGTGATTCATCTCCTTCAAAAACCTGTTCCTGAAATGCTTTTGCATGTTTATATTGTTTCTTGTTTCAGCTCATAGATAATTAAAGCCTGTCAGAGATGGGGCTCTAACCTGGAAAATACACTATCTCTATACTCATGAGGCCTCATAAGGATGAATGGGGCTCATTGTCTTTCCCTTTTCCCTTTGACCCCAATGATTGCTAAATCTGTGGTTTATAACTTTGCAAAAAAATGAGGGAAAACTTGAAAAGGAATGCACTGTCTCCCTGTAACAAGAGATTACAGTTGCACGGCAGAAATCAGTTACACCTGCTGGCTAGACATTTTGCTAATCCAAATAATACGTCCACAGCATGCGTAAAATAACCTTGGACATTTTGACAGTAATGGAATAAAGTCTTAGAGGCATTTTCACTCAATAAACATCTTCTGGGGGAGGGGGGATTTACATAACATTTGTACATGTTATTAGGAGATTCTACCCGAGAGTACATTGGCATGCAAGGAAGTGCATTATTAAGGTTATTCACAAGCAAAGTTAAATATTACAAGAAAAGGGAAGGTTATTCCAGCCAAACTTTCTAAAAATAAAGAATCACGGCTTTCCCTCAAAAGGACAGTTCTATATTTAATTTAAAGAAAACGCGAAGAGCTATATCTATCCGAAATGCTTCCCAATGATTAATCGAAACAGTATTCCTTCTTGGATCAGAGTGAAACAGTAGGAATGGAGAATTGTCAAACCTTCCAGACCTCTAGGCGTCCAAAATCAATGCAGAGGTTAGAGTGTTGCTTGGCAGTGGCTTTCCTCCTGAGAATGTCACTCCTGCATATCAAGAATGCTATTGGATTTTTCACACACACACACACACACACACACACACACACACAGACACACACCTTGGACATGCCACAAGTGTGTTCCTCCTGCTGAAACACAATTATAAGGCTAACAGATCAGATGAGGATGCATTCAGTGGAAAAGCAGGCAGGTTTAAATTGGACTGCAGAGTTATCACAGGTAGAGAAACAAAATTAGTTTATAAGAAAATAAAAAAGAAAGCACTCCTTATTACCCATCCACATCCCTCACCTTCCATGTGCCAGCATTGGCCCTGGGCTTACTAGGATGTTTAAAGGCCGACAGGAAGAAATCCTCATCTACAGCCTTAGCACTTAATGTGGGTAAATGTCAACTGTTGGTACCCAGGTGTTGAATAGCATCTGCCTTTACTTTTAAGCAATAAGACAAGATAGGCTGAATACTTGTGGGTGACTATTGCTTTGCTCAAGTGAACACCAAAATGACTCTGAACACATGAGAAACATAATAATTCTTTCAAAATGTCCTGACTGAAGTACCTCATTTTAGATTACAAAAATAGATTTCATACATTTCAGCTAGAAAGAAAGAAAGAAAGAAAGAAAGAAAGAAAGAAAGAAAGAAAGAAAGAAAGAAAGAAAGAAAGAAAGAAAGAAAACAGGCGGATCAGTTTATTTTCTGAGCACAGTATTAATGACATGATGACATCACCAACAGCCAATCAGAAAGCTCTTTGGTGTCTGGTGTTCTAACACCATTTCATATTTATGGATAAGCACCAGAAGGGTGTCAACCCTAAGCTGCATTTCCCTCCCTACTCACTTCTAAATAAAGTGCTTGCTTTCATTCAGCAGCCAAACTAACAAAAAAAAAAAAAAAAAAAAAAGCCTCACAGTAGCTCTTCCTCCTCATCCCAGCCTGTTTTCTGACAATTCTGAAACAATAAGTGGAAGGAGGGGGAGACTGGCTGGAACTTTGTGTCACCGCTTCCTGCAAAGCCGCTGAAGGCATTCTGGAGCTTCTGTTTTCAGAAGCTTGTCCTCATTGACAAGCCAAAGCCAAGACTTCATCTGCAAAACCGCTAAGAGCAGACAAAAGGGAGATTATTTGCAAAAGGCAGGCTAGGGGTGTCTGTACTCAGGAAATGGATGCAATTGTTTCTCCCCTCCCAACAATTTTTTAAAATTATTATTTACTCCTAGTACTTCCTCACCCTCTAAAGCACTTTTGAAGAAGGGAGTGAGAAAGTTAACCTTGCCCAGGTTAATCCGAGGCCAGTGCAGCCCCAACAGTTCATAAGTTCAGTTTCCCACTCCTAGACCAATAAAGGTCAAGGGTCACCAGTGCACCCCAGGAACAGGACAATAGGGATGAAACTGTCACATCGATGATGGCACTCTGTTCTCAAGGCTGGTGCTAATTACCGGGCTGCTGCGACTCGTAATGGCCAGAGCAGGAGTAGGGCCCACATTTATTTTTGGTTTGATATCAACGATCTGTATTGAACAGAAAATAATAACGTATTTCAAATTTGAGGCGGCACAAAGGAGGTGTCTGTAGCATCCACGAAAAGTCCCTGCCCTAGACAACGACTCCACATTTCTGGCTCTTACAATTCTCCCCAAACCTCATCTACAGATGAATATAGCCCTTTTCTTTTTCCACATCCCAAACCATCTGATGCTGTAGCAGGATCTCTGGATCAAGCTCAAAAACCAGAATTATAACATGTAATAAAGATGCTTGGCCATGCTGCAAAGATGACAGAATTTGGCATGCTGGCCTGGAGCCAGAGTGACAGATCTTGAGCTGATGTTCCTTTTCTACAGATTTAACAACGTATAAAGAGAAGAAAATTAATAATCTATTCAGAGCAAGTTCAATATCTACAAGCTTCCTTTGGTTTGCCTCTGATGAGCTCCCCACCCCACACTTTCCTGGATGCCAAAAACAGCCAAATGAAAAAACTGTGGCCTGTTCCTTTTCTTAATTAACTTGGTTCAAAGGTAAACTATTAAATAGATTCAAAGAGGGAAGGAGCAGAATTGGGATCCTTACTATTTGGGGGCTATATAATTAGAATCACCTAATTTCTTTCATATACACCCATCTGAGCCAAGGCATAAAGATTCCCCCGCCGCATATGAAAGTGTACATATTTTACACACAACCCACACAAACACATTCCTCTACCTGCCGAGTCCCCATACAAATCAGAAAGATCACAATATAAAGAAGAGACAGTTGTGTGTGAAGCAAAGAAGAAAGAAATCTGACCTCAGACCTCTAAATCCTTAGGTCATCTGGGGCTTAGGAGATGGAGGGAAAAAATTGTTTCTTTGTTAGATGCCTTATTTTAAAAAGGCACAAGAGGGGAGGGAAAAAAAAGAGTTTCTTTTGTCCCATATGCTAAGCAATGGGTGTTGTCATTTTGAAAGTTATACAAATTCACAAGACAAAATAAAAAGCCAGACATAAAAATCTGAGTACTCAACAAAAAGGAACAAATTAAAATGCAGTATGCTGGTACCATAAATCCAAAAATAAATATGTGGGCAAATGTTTCTAAAGGGCACTCTTCCCAATGCTCTTTCCTAATGCAAACGAAATCCGTTCCAAAACCTACCTATTAGAAGGCCCTCTTATTACTCTCTAATCTTGGTGCTCCATGCGAGCTGGCAGAAGGGAGAACTAATTTGGATCATCCAAAAATCATTTACATTTGGTTTTGGTTGCATTATATGAGGGTGGTAAGTTGGCTACAAATTTCCCTCCCTAATTAAGTTTACTTTAGAACAATTTTAAATTTTATATTCCCTCCGCACAAGCCAAGTAACAACTGCAGACAGTGGCTGGCTGGCAATAGCAAAAAGCCAATCATGGATTTTTTTTTTTTTTTAATTGTCATAGATAAGTTATCACACACAGCTAATCACAGTGACGGAATTAGCCTCAGCTCAAGGCGCCAGTGTTGGGAAGCATCCAGAGACCTAGATTTGCCAATAATGTCATCTATGTGCAAACAAAGGTGTGATGAGGTATGGTCAGGTGTGAGACCCACCGTGTGGAATACCACTCATCAAAGAGATTTCTTTTTTTTTTTTTTTTTGAGATGGAGTCTCGGTCTGTCGCCCAGGCTGCAGTACAGTGGCGTGATCTCGGCTCACTGCAAGCTCCACCTCCCAGGTTCACACCATTCTCCTGCCTCAGCCTCCCAAGTAGCTGGGACTGCAGGCGCCTGCCACCACTTTTTTGTATTTTTAGTAGAGACGGGGTTTCACCCTGTTAGCCAGGATGGTCTCAATCTCCTGACCTTGTGATCCGCCCACCTCGGCCTCCCAAAGTGCTGGGATTGCAGGCGTGAGCCACCATGCCCGGCCAGAGATGTCTTTCACTCATTATAATCATACCCCTTACTCCATGTTTCATCCTCATAACCCTGATCCTTCCTCCAGTTCTTCAAAGACAGGGCTGTTTACGTTTCTTAGAATCTTCAGCTCCCATCCAGCCTACATATTTACAACACACCCACACTCAGAAAAGCCAGAAATGGCATGGAGAATCTAGACTCCAATTCTGATTCCACTTACACTATATCATAAATCACAAGGCTATTTAGAGAGTAACTGACTAGTGATGGGACCCAGTAGACACACGTGAATCAGGGCTAAGATTCTATTATTTAGAAAAAGTACAGAAATCCCTCACTGTCTCTGTTTAGGTATCATAGGATTTGCTTCCTTTGCCATCTTTGTTATGAATTCTCTTTCTTCAATACAGGTCGAGGATCCCTTATCTGAAATGCTTGGGAGTAGAAGTGTTTCAGATTTTGGATTTTTTCAGATTTGGTAATATTTGCATTATATATTTACTAGATGAGGATCCCAAGTCAGAAAATTTGATATCCAAAATGCTTCCACAAGGCCGGGCGCAGTGGCCTCCCACCACTTTGGGAGGCTGAGGCGGGTGGATCCCCTGAGGTCAGGAGTTCGAGACCAGCCTGGCCAACAGGGCAAAACCCCATCTCCACTAAAAATACAAAAAATTTAGACGGGCGTGGTGGCGGGCACCTGTAATCTCAGCTACTCGGGAGGCTGAGGCAGGAGAATCGCTTGAACCCAGGAGGCGGAGGTTGCAGTGAGCCAAGATCATGCCATTGCAAGCCAGCCTGGATGACAAGAGTAAAACTCCATCTCAAAAACAAAAAACAAACAAACAAAAAAACCAATGCTCCCATGAGCATTTCCTTTGAGCATCACGTCAGGGCTCAAAAAGTTTTAGATTTTGGAAGCATTTTACATTTTAGATTTTCCACTTTGGGATGCTAAACCTGTAATATCAAGCGTTGGTATGTAAGCTATCTTGCACAGTATCTTCTTTACTCTTTTTCATCTCACTCAGGCTTTTGTTTTTTCATTCAGATCAATCCAATAGTTTTTTGTTTTTTTTTTTTTTT
>NW_012106030.1:3812958-3814742 GCF_000951045.1 Mandrillus leucophaeus | reverse complement strand
AAAAAAAAAAAAAAACAAGCAAAGAAAAAAAAGTATGCATATGAGAACAATATCATAAAGAACAACTGTCTTTCTTTACCTGCCCCCACCCTAAGCAAAATTTCCTATAATCCTCACCACCAAAAAAGAAGTATGATTTGTGACAAATCAATAGTCAAATCAAATGCTAGTATTAATTTCATTGTTCATCTGAAGTGTACAATGGAAATGAAAAAAGCTTTGAGACTTTAGAAAAGAAAATTTGTTTTATTTTGTTTTGTTTCAGACGGAGTCTCTCTCTGTCACCTAGACTAGCGTGCAGTGGTGTGATCTCGGCTCACTGCAACCTCTGCCTCCCAGGTTCAAGCGATTCTCCTGCCTCAGCCACCTGAGTAGCTGGGACTACAGGCATGTGCCACCACGCCCAGCTAATTTTTGTATTTTTAGTGGAGACAGGGTTTCACCATGTTGGCCAGGCTGGTCTCAAACTCCTGACCTCAAGGGATCCACCCGCCTCGGCCTCCCAAAGTGCTGGGATTACAGGCATGAGCCACCACATCTGGCCTGACAAGTTTTAAATCTCATTTAAAAGACTCATTTTTGCGTGCCTCCAAAATTTTGTTAGGGAGGGAATAGGGAGATGCATATTTAAGCTACTATGAATCACTCGTCTTCTTATAGACAACACATGATCAACTGCTAGTCGTCATTACAGAAAGAAGACATAGAGAAGACAAACCAAAAGACAAAATTATAAAAAGAGTAAATCCAAGGCCAGAGAATAAAAAGAATATATGGATTAAAACATCCCTAAAGCATGGCCTTCTGTTCTAAGAAGTTTCCTCTAGTTTGACAAGAGGCAACTTTATCCCTGTTCCTTGAATAAACAATGGAAACTTGACCCATTTGCAAAGCTAGAAGAGTAGACATGTCTGGGCCTTACCATTTATCCAACATCCTGTCCCCCAAAACAGGAAGTGAATCACAGAGCTGAGGAACTACTTTATCATTTTCAAAGGAAAAAGACACAGAACTCTAGAGTTAACTTCTTATTATAAAACAATATGCTCCGAGATAATCAAGTTATTCATTCTGTTTATAATGACCTAAATTGGTTCTTATAAACATTTCATCTAAGCAGTTTGCATCTCACTCAATATGATTTCGTTTCCATGTAAAAATAAGGTCTCATAATGGCAGCAACAGATTCATATTCTCTCTCTTGTAGCACCAGTTACCCGTATGTGTCAGCAGAGAATATCTACATCAATATGGTTGAGATTAAAGGAGGACATCATTATGTCAGCATCATGGATTATCTTTTTCACACACAGGAGGAAGACAGAAATAAATGAGTATGAATGGAATATATATAAGAAGGATTGTCTGACATTTGCAACAACATGGATGGACCTAGAAGACATTACGCTAAGTGAAACAAGCCAGACACAGAAGGACAAATATTGCATGAACCCATTTTTACGAGGAATCCAAAATATTCAAAGTCATAGAACCAAAGAGTGAAAAGGTGGTTTCCAGAATAGTGGCTGGAGGAGGGAGAAATGGTGAGGAGGGATTCAAAGGGTACAAAGTGTTTATATGCAAGATGAATAAATTCTGGACAAAATAGGGCCTCTAGTTAACAATAATGTTTTATTATACCTAACATTTTGCTAAGAAAATAGAACTTACATTAAATGTTCTTACCACAAAAGAAAAAAAATTTTTAGAAATTTAAAAATAATTGTAGTGAGCCAAGATCGTGCCATTGCACTCCAGTCTGCGTGACACAGCAAGACTCCGCC
>NW_012106030.1:3807476-3808193 GCF_000951045.1 Mandrillus leucophaeus | reverse complement strand
CTCGGCTCACTGCAAGCTCCGCCTCCTGGGTTAATGCCATTCTCCTGACTCAGCCTCCCCAGTAGCTGGGACTACAGGCGCCCACCACCACGCCCGGCTAATTTTTTGTATTTTTAGTAGAGACAGGATTTCACTGTTAGCCAGGTTGGTCTCAATCTCCTGACCTTGTGATCCACCCGCCTCAGCCTCCCAAAGTGCTGGGATTACAGGTGTGAGCCACCGCACCCAGCTAATCCAATGTTATGTTTTCTTTTTATGTAATCCCTTGTGAAGAATGCAGAAGCATCCTGTATACCTCTGAAATTCATGAAGGAAAATTTAGGAAAGAAAAGTATGGCCAGGCATGGTGGCTCATGCCTGTAATCTCAGCACTTTCGGAGGCTGAGGTGGACTGATCCCTTGAAGTTAAGAGTTCGAGACCAGCCTGGCCAACACAGTGAAACCCCGTCTCTACTAAAAATGCAAAAATTAGCTGGGCATGGTGGTGCACACCTGTAATCCCAGCTACTCAGGAGGCTGAGGCAGGAGAAAAACCTGAACCTAAGAGTCAGAGATTGCAGTGAGCCGAGATTACACCACTGCATTCCAGTCTGGGCAACAGAGCAAGGCTGCATCTCAATGAAAAAAAAAAAAAAAACAAGCAAAGAAAAAAAAGTATGCATATGAGAACAATATCATAAAGAACAACTGTCTTTCTTTACCTGCCCCCACCCTAAG
>NW_012106030.1:3775793-3803406 GCF_000951045.1 Mandrillus leucophaeus | reverse complement strand
AATTTAAAAATAATTGTAGTGAGCCAAGATCGTGCCATTGCACTCCAGTCTGCGTGACACAGCAAGACTCCGCCTCAAAAAAAAAAAAAAAAAAAGGAAAGGAAAAGAAATTTAAAAATAAATCAATAAAAGTAGCAGAGGAAACTTCTGAAAGTATTAAGTTTATAGTCTTGATTATCAAGGCTATACACTTCTCCCCAAATTCATCAAGTTGTACATGAAACACATAAAACATTTTGTTCTCAATAAAATGGTTTAAAAAAAAAAAAAGTGAATATGGAAAACAACCGGCCTGGTGAAGGCAGGTTAAAAAGCCCATTGATTTCCTAAAATGTACATAGTGGTCCATACATTTAATGTCCTAAAGCCAGCCTGGTTTCCCTGTTATCTGGGCTCTTTGGTTCTCACATTTTCTCTAATTATAGTTACGCCACTAAACTTAGAAAAGACTAGGATATGAATTTCTTTCTTTTCTTTTTTTTCTTTCTTTTTTTTTTTCAGAGACAGAGTTTCACTCTTGTCACCCAGGCTAGAGTGCAATGGCGTGATCTTGCTCACGGCAACCTCTGCCTCCCAGGTTCAAGCAATTCTCCTCAGCCTCCCAAGTAGCTGGGATTACAAGTGCACGCCACCACACCTGGCTGATTTTTGTGTTTTTAGTAGAGAAGGGCTTTCGCCATGTTGGCCAGGCTGGTCTCAAACTCCTGACCTCAGGTGATCCATTCACCTCAGTCTCCCAAAGTGCTGGGATTACAGGCCTGAGCCACAGAGACCAGCCTAGGATGTGAACTTCATAAAAACAAGAATTACTAAAATACTTATTTATCCATGCATATAATCCCAACTGACAACCATCAAACTGTAGGAATCTAAGAGACCTGGTCAGGGCATTCATACAACTTAATTGTTCAGTACAAAAAAAGATATCTGTGTTTGAAAGTTATCTTCTGAATTACTGATGGGGAGAAATATAACCCCAGGTCACACTCAGAGGCCTGGCTAATATTTGCCCACAAATCATCACACTGTAACACAAACAGCCAGTTGTCTGCACAAACAATTCCTCTAACCATTTGCCTCTTCTAATAGTCTAAAAATTCAGATATTAATACATTCTCAGATACAAAGTGAAAGAAGCTAGATGCAGTGGTTTATGCCTGTAATCCCAGCACTTTGGGAGGCCAAGGTGGGAGGATCACTTAAGACCAAGAGCTCCAGATTTGCCTGGGCAACACAGCAAAACCCCGTCTCTATAAAAATTAAAAATAAATAAATAAATAATTAGCTAGGCCTGGTGGTGCACAACTGTAGTCCCATCTACTCAGGAGGCTGAGGCAGGAGAATCACTTGAGCCCAGGAGCTGGAGGTTGCAGTGAGCTATGAGCACCGCTACACTCCAGCTTGGGCAACAGAGACCCATCTCAAAAATAAAGTAAATTAAGATAAAATAAAAGAAGCTTGCATTATATTAACAATACTTCGTTATCCATTGAGTATTAGTGACGGTTTCCTTAAAATCGGGGTCACATTTTGAGTAACGGAAGAAAACCTCATACATTGAAAGAAATATTAATGCTAATCAGTGACATTCTCAGGGCTGCTCATAGGGCTGGGCAAGATGTCCCCTACACAATCATGCCCAAACCAGGGCGTGAGTGGGGACACACAGCCAGCCCTCATCTGCTTGCCAAACCACATGCCCTGAAGCCAAAAGGAACACCGTTTTCTTTTTATTTTTTATTTTTAGTTTTTGAGACGGAATCTCGCTCTGTCGCCCAGGCTGGACTGCAGTGGCCAGATCTCGGCTCACTGAAAGCTCCGCCTCCCGGGTTCCCGCCATTCTCCTGCCTCAGCCTCCCAAGTAGCTGGGACTACAGGCGCCCACCACCATGCCCGGCTAATTTTTTTGTATTTTTTAGTAGAGACGGGGTTTCACCGTGTTAGTCAGGATGGTCTCAATCTCCTGACCTCGTGATCCGCCCGCCTCGGCCTCCCAGAGTGCTGGGATTACAGGCGTGAGCCACTGCGCCCAGCCAGGAACACCTTTTTCTAATTCATTATAGGTGTTTGCAACTCCGTAACCTAAGCAGCATAACTGTTATTGTTGCTGAGGATGTCTGTAGTCAGATTACAAATGTGTATATATATACAGGCATATATATTATGTATGTGTATGTATGCACACACGTGTTTATATAAATGATATATTACTTCAATATCTATCAATCTGCACCCATCCGCTCAAATGTTGTAGTGCATGTATGTGAAAGCTGAGCTTTTCAGACCGGGCGTGGTGGCTCACGCCTGTAATCCCAGCACTTTGGGAGGCCGAGGCAAGCGGGTCACGAGGTCAGGAGATCGAGACCATCCTATCTAACACGGTGAAACCCTGTCCCTACTAAAAATATAAAAACAAAATTAGCCGGGTGTGGTGGCAGGCGCCTGTAGTCCCAGCTACTCAGGAGGCTGAGACAGGAGAATGGCCTGAACCTGGGAGGCGGAACTTGCAGTAAGCCGAGATCGCGCCACTGCACTCCAGCCTGGGCAACAGAGCCAGGCTCCGTCTCAAAAAACAAAACAAAACAAAACAAAAAAGAAAGCTGAGCTTTTCACTTAATACCTAGCAGAATCTCCACAAACAGTTCCTCAGTCTGGACTATTTGGATTAAGGAAGAAGGGAGGGAAGAAAATACACCCAGGAGGCTTGGTGAGGTGGCTTACGTCTGTAATCTCAGCACTTTGGGAGGCCAAGGTGGGCAAATCACTTGAGCTCAGGAGTTCAAGACCAGTGTGGGCAACATGGTGAAACTCTCTCTCTACTAAAAATAAAAAAAATTAGCCAGGAGTGGTGGGGTGCACCTGTGGTGGTCCCAGCTAGTCGGGAGGCTTAAGTGGGAGGATCACTTGAGCCCTGGAGTCTGCTGTAAGCTGATATCACACCACTGCACTCCAGCCTGGGTGACAGAGTGAGACCTCATCTCTTAAGAAAGGAAGGGGAAGGGGAAGGGGAGGGAAGGGAAGGGAAAATACACCCAGAAGAGGTGATGAAAATGGAGAGAATATGTCAAAAAGAGCCAATATGAGGTAAAAAGGGGAAGAACAATAGAATGAATATCTCTGAACACTGTAAAGGGAGGACAAGGTTGGCCAACTTGACCCTCACAAGGTTATCTTTAGCTTTCATTCCATTAACCTGTGGGCTAAGTCATTTAGGTGATTTAAGTATGGAGTACTAAAGAAGCCAGAGCCATGGGTTCATCCATATGTGAATCATGCTGTTTCTGTTGCAAGGCCATAGATTTTGTGCTTAACTCAAATTAGCATCTTGCATATGCTTCCTGCCAGTCACAAGGGAGGTCGGAGCCAGAGAATGGGGATGTATCTGCAGAAATCAATCATCATTACTGCAAGGGAAAAAAAAAAATTCTCTAGGTATCTGCTCTCCCTACAGTGGTCCTTGAGGATCAACGTTACACAGGAATGAAAGAACATTATTAAATGAAGATTGCAGCAGCTCGATGGCCAGTCCCATGCTGTACTGCACCCTCATGGATATGCCTATCATTTCTCTTGCTCTGAGGTTGGAGGAAAGGGACCTGCTTGAGGTTTTAAGCATTTGCATATTTATATTGAGTTCATTATCATGAGCCCCAAACATTTTTGCTTCCCCGCAGGACATTTAGATAAACAAGGCTAGAAAATTATCCTGAAATTGAGAAGAAAATGTTTTCTAATGTTCAAACAGACACCCTCCGAAATTAAATATCACTCACATTCATACTCTGTTTTTCCTCCAAACTCCTGGAGTGATTGCCTTATATTAAAGTCTAATGTCCCTGAAGTATTAAGTAAACCAAGCAGTTTGGGTACTGTAACAACAATAATCACTAGCTTTGCTTCTTTATTAGTGGCTTTATAGAGAAACTACATTTTTTTAAATGAAAAAGTTTGCTTCAGGCTCAATTCTTGCATACCAAGCTTCAGTTTGTGGTGAAATTTAACAGTCTCGTTATAAACCCTCGAATGTTGGGAATTACGATGATGGAAATGCTGACACAACATTAGCCACAGCTGGCACTGCAAAAATGCTTTTAAATACGTAGACTCTCCCCTATGAAGTCAGTCCCCAGAGCCTAGAACTTTGTGATTTTAAACCATTAAAGTGAAATCGCCAAGAGTGAAAACCATAGGGAGGGCTGGAATAGTAGGCTTCTAACTAAAGGCATTCAGTATTGACTACGAAAAGTTCTAAAAAGCACTTGCCAATTTGTTTCTAAATTATCAGAGGAAGGAAAGAAATACCAAGCATTCATGTATGAAAAAACTTGATAGTGCCACTTGTCATAATGAAAGAAAGAGAAAGACAAAAACAGAAAAAACCTGTGATATTTGACACTCAGAGGTCAATGGCCAAACAAAAACATCAGTCTATTTGTGTTAAATTTTACATGTTTCTGTCACTTTAAATGTGAATGCGTGGAAAGGAAGGAACTGCATGGAAAATGACTATTAGACAACAAAACTAGAATCTCCTTAGAGAAGATACCCCAACCCAAATAAATTATACACTTCAAAGACTAGGGTATGTGTATTCTTTAAGGAAAAAAAATGCAGAGGCAAGTAAAAACCAGTTGTTTTGGGGTCTTAATAATCAATAGCTCTCAAAGATGCAATTTCTATAAACCACACTAATTTTGTAGACTGGCAGCTGTTTTCGCTATAACCTTTTTTACCGTATCATAAACTATATCATTAGTCTTTTTCAGGCACATCCTTGGTCCCAAGGCTGGACTAAGCAACAAAACAAGAAGGATGTTGGCCAGGTGCCATGGCTCACACCTGTAATTCCAACACCTTGAGAGGCCAAGGTGGGCAGATCACCTGAGGTCAGGAGTTCAAGACCAGCCTGGCCAACATGGTGAAACCCCATCTCTACCATATCAGGAGT
This sequence comes from Mandrillus leucophaeus, assembly GCF_000951045.1. Classification (NCBI taxonomy): domain Eukaryota; kingdom Metazoa; phylum Chordata; class Mammalia; order Primates; family Cercopithecidae; genus Mandrillus; species Mandrillus leucophaeus. The sequence continues at coordinate 3,798,458 of NW_012106030.1, read as the reverse complement.
TCAAGACCAGCCTGGCCAACATGGTGAAACCCCATCTCTACCAAAAAATACAAAAATTAGCCGGGTGATGGTGGATGCCTATAATCCCAGCTACTCAGGAGGCTGAGGCAGGAAGAATAGCTTGAACCCTGAAGGCGGAGGCTGGAGTGAGCCAAGATCACACCACTGCATTCCAGCCTGAGCAACAGAGCAAGACTCTGTCTCCAAACAAAAAAAAGCAAGAGGCATGCTATATGTCTGAAAGTGTATGGGTTTCCCACACCACACCCCAATTAAGCTTATTCAGCAAAGATATGGAGCTACAACGTAACTACATTACCTTCAATAATTAAAACTATCATACCTTAAAGGAGCCCTGAATATTATGGGAGTAAAATTCACTTAGAAACACAGAGAAGAAGCCCACATATATATCATCCTGTATGTGGAAATTCTGTGTACTCCCTGGGCAACAATCTCTACCACTTGAACGGCTTCAACTACCATCCATATGTGAATAATTCCCTAATGCTCATCTCTAGGAGATGGTTCTCCTAAATTAAATCATATCTGTATATACCCAATCTCCACTGACAGGCATGACAGGAAACCAAATGTCAGCATGCCCAAACCAGAAGCCACAGCCTAGCCACCCACCCCACTGAAATCCCCAACTTGATAAATGATAACACCATTTACCTAGCAAAAACCATCTTTTGTTATCTTTAATCTCCCTTTATTCTCTTTAATTCCCCCAATGCTATCACTACATTGTATCATTTCACTTCATAATAACTCCTCTCACCCATGTCTACCACATACCATGCTGTATTTCATCAAAATTTTTCAACTAGAACATTACAATAGAAACTTCAGTGGTTCTCAGCTGTCAGTCTCAAGCTCCTTCAGTCTGCCATTAAAGTCCTATTAGAGTTTAGTTTTGGGGGTGTTGTTTGTTTGTTTGATACAGTCTCACTCTGTCACCTAGGCTGGAGTGCAGTGGAGCGATCTGGGCTCACTGCAATTTCTGCCTCCTAGGTTCCAGCAATTCTCTGGCCTCAGCCTCCCAAGTAGCTGTGATTATGGATGCCCACCACCACACCTGGCTAATTTTTGTATTTTTAGTAGAGATGGGGTTTCACTATGCTGGCCAGGCTGGTCTCAAACTCCTGACCTCAGGTGATCTGCCCACCTCAGCCTCCCAAAGTGCTGGGATTATAGGTGTAAGCCACCACACCCAACCCAGAGTATTATTTTTAACCCCAAAACCTGTTTATGTCCCTCCATTTCTCTAAATTCTTAAATTTAGAGAAATTCTATAGCAGTGCATTCTCAAATGTTAGTGGGATAAGAGTCATGTGCAAGTTGGGGGCCAGGCATGGTAGCTAACACCTGTAATCCCAGCACTTTGGGAGGCCGAGGCGGGCAGATCACCTGAGGTCATGAGTTTGAGACCTGCCTGGCCAACATGGTGAAACCCTCTCTCTACTAAAAGTACAAAAAAATTATCTGGGCGTAGTGGCAGGCACCTGTAATCCCAGCTACTTGGGAGGCTGAGCAGGAGAACTGCTTGAACCCGGGAGGCAGAGGATGCAGTAAGCCAAGATCACGGCACTGCACTCCAGCCTGGGCGACAGAGCAAGACTGCGTCTCAAAAAAAAAGAAAAAGGAAAAAAAAAGTCACGTGTAGGTTGGGGAGAGGGTGACTGACGTAAGATAAATTCAAGTCTCCCACAAGGAATTCAGTAGTTCTAAAATGGGGCCCAGGACGCTGAAGTTTGAAAATGCTCTCTAGGTGATTCTTACGTAGACAGTTTGAAGTACATACTTCAAGGACTATAAAATACATAGCTCCTTTTAACAGTATACAAGGTACTTCAAGATCTAGGCGGGGGTTTTAAAGCCTATCAATCCCAAGTCCCTTCTAATAACACTCTTTTCTGTCTTGAAATAAAAATCATAAGTAGTATATAACCTACCTGCATAATAATTTCTAAAATCAATATAATATCTGAAATATAGAAGAAAAAGGGGGGAATGGAATTGATAATAACTTGTCGTTTTTACATATTGGCATAAAATTGCAAGAGAAGACATCGTGAAGTAGCTGTGTGCATGGAATCACCGTGAATACAACAGCTCCAAACACAGATCCACGCGGTATGTTTATTGATCATTCAAATTTCTAAAGTGGTGTGGCCATGGCTGACACAATTTCTCTAAACTGTGAACAGTATTTAGTAAAAGTCCACATAAAACGATGTGTAATCTTCCCCCAATTGACAAAGTAGTTTTATTCCTGGAAAATTCAGTGTGCATTAAGCCTGGCAACGAATACTTTGTACCTATATGTAAAACAAAGTTAGGTTCTAGCTCAAACACTTATAGACAGGTTCTGTAATTAACTTTACATAAATGTCTGTTGAGATGCTTGAGAATAATCATGTTAAACACAGGACAGTTCTTCATGTGCAGGACTGTCTCGTGCATTGCATCGTACCCACTGCATAGGCTTTGCTCATTCAATGCCAGAAGTGCCCTCCAATCACTGTGACCAAAGAAAGTACTGCATGAGTTTCCAATACACCCCCAGAGCATATAACTTCATCTCCCAAACAATCTAGTGTCCAGCCCAATCATATGAACAATTTTAATTTTTTTTTTTTAAGACAGAGTCTCACTCTGTCACCTAGGCAGTGGTGCAATCTTGGCTCTCTGCAACCTCCACCTCCTGGGTCCAAGTGATTCTCCTGCCTCAGCCTCCCAAGTAACTGGGATTACAGATACGTGTCACCATGCCCAGCTAATTTTTGTATTTTTAGTAGAGACAAGGTTTCACTATGTTGGCCAGGCTGGTCTCGAACTCCTGACCTCAGGTGATCCGCCCACCTCGGCCTCAAAATGTGGTGGGACTACAAGCGTGAGCCACCACACCCAGCCTCCATTTTCATTTTAAAACCTTGCAAATGTGTATTGACTCTATAATTCTTAGCCAAATGCCACTTCCTGAATTTCCCTTGACCCTCTGAGGCCACACACTAGGCTCCTTCCTCTTACTCTCATGGTCTTGTGTACATAGCACCATAGCAATACCATCACTGCCATCCCATGACTTGGCATGATGGCATTCTTCCCTCCTTTGGGTCTTAGGATATGGCAAACAGTAGATAAGCTTAAAAAGTTGTGTTTTTTTGGTTTTTTTTTTTTTTTTGAGATGGAGTCTAGCTCTGTCGCCCAGGCTGGAGTACAGTGGCGTGATCTCCACTCACTGCAAGCTCCACCTCCTGGGTTCACACTATTCTCCCGCCTCAGCCTCCTGAGTAGCTGGGACTACAGGTGCCCACCACCACACCTGGCTAATTTTTTTGTATTTTTAGTAGAGACAGGGTTTCACCACGTTAGCCAGAATGGTCTCGATCTCCTGACCTCATGAACCGCCTGCCTCGGCCTCCCAAAGTGCTGGGATTACGGGCGTGAGCCACCGCGCCTGGCCAGGTTTAACAAGTATTTTTGAATAATCTATTTAATAAATTCCATCCCCATCCATCTTATCCCACCTCTTCTATCCTAGCAGGGGAGGGCAAGGCAAAAGACAATTAAGAGAAAGAGGAATGATCAATCCTGGTGTGTTCTTGTGGCTCCATGGACCCAGACAACACTGTCTTTTCCCGTTCTTCTATGAGTAATGATAGCTTTGTTCCGTCCACTCCCAAAATACGGTGAAATCTGTTGGGGGAGGCCAGGTGGCAAGAGGGAGAGTCATGTACACAAGTTAGCCACTTCCTGTGAGATGGCAGCCAAAGACTTCCAGGTAATGATTGACACTGAAGACATAGGTTTTCCTGACTGTGGGAAAAGTTGTTAGCAAAAGGCTACATACACAAAGCTATTCAACCACAAGGCTGGAAGAGAATCAAAACAAGCCAAGCTTAATTAGAGCTGAAGATTTCCCAGCTGGGATCCATGTTAGGGTTGAGCTCCAAAAGCCATCACTGAGGAGGCAATTCCTTCTCAAGCAGGACAGGCTCCAAGGCCACCAGAGACAGAGCAGGGGATTTTTAAAAATCTTTCATATAATCCAACATTCTCAGCTTTTGTACCTTTTTTTGTTTCTTTTTTAACTGAAACTCTAGGCACTGGTGAAACCCCATGCTTCCAGCTCCCTGCTCCTCAACTCCCCTCCCCTTCCATAAATTAAATTAACGAGGAGTTTTCTAAAAGAGTACATTCTCTTAAAGGCTCTGTTATTCTGAAGTTAATGGCTCTGACATGTAGCCAGGCCAAATAGTCACAGGCAGCAATAACTCTTGCAACAGCTCCCAAACTTACCCTCAAATGTCACCGAGTCCTACCCTGATCTTTCTTCCCCTTTGATTATCACTGGTTGCCTTTCTTCCTCCCCTCACATTTTATAGCAAACTCGAATACATCAAAGAAACTAGTTAAGGATGCGAAGATTGAGAAACACATTCAATCTTAATGTTATGATCTTGTCTTTTCCTTCCTACAACTTGTCTTTAAAAGAAAAGGACAAGTATAAATTTGATGTCACACAGAGCAAAACAACAAAATACATTTAAAGGAACAAGGGGGAGGAACCTTTCTAAATGCCAGCATGCTAATCTCATACTTAGCATGCACTTACGGCAAGGATTGTGTCGTTATGTATGATAGGTAAATTAATTTTTACATGATAAGTAAATGGACGTGTCTGCAAGGAAGATCATCAAGCAAAGTCAACAGAAGCAATTGCTTCAAATCACCTTCCTAAACTAACTCGCAGTGTGATGATGATCAAAAAGGTATAAAAATGAAAATAAAACTGCAGGAGGACCTGATTCCAACATACATAATGGGGGCAAGGTCAGAATAAGCATAGTGATATTTATTCAACTTCTTAAGCTTCAAAGGCAAAAAAACAAAAAATTAGAAACATGTTTATAAACCAGCTCATCTATCTTGAAAATACAATGTAAAATATCATTTTCTGGATAAAATGGATCCAAATTCTTGTATCCACAATTGGATCTAAAAATCTGGGCTGATATACAAAATTTTAATATATACACTCGAAAAAAGTGGCGGAAAAGGAAGACAGAAAAACATAAAGAAAAGAAAAAAGGGGGTGGGCACAGTGGCTCACACCTATAATCCCACCACTTTGAGAGGCCAAGGCAGGAAGACTGCTTAAGCCCAGAGTTTGAGACCAGCTCGAGCAACACGGCAAGACCTCACCTCTACAAATAATACAAAAAATTAGTTGGACATGGTGGTTTGCACCTGTGGGCCCAGCTACTCAGGAGGCTGAGGTGGGATGATCAGTTGAGCCTGGGAGGTCAAGGCTGCAGTGAGCCGAGATCACATCCCTGCACTACAGCCTGGGTGACAGAGCAAGACCCTGTCTCAATAAAAAAGAAGGAAGAGGAAAGGGAGAGAGAGAAATAAAAAAGAAGGAAGAGGAAAGGGAGAGAGAGAGATAGGACAGGGGAGGGGAGGGGAGGGGAGGGGAGGAAAGGGGAGTTCTATTTGCTTCTACTAACTGACCCAGTCTTATTTGAGCCCACAATAATTTTCCTTTCTTTTCTTTTTCTTTTTGAGACAGTCTTGCTTTTTTGCCCAGGTTGGAGCGCAGTGGTACGATCTTGGATCACCACAACCTCCACTTCCTGGGCTCAAGCAATTCTCCTGGCTCAGCCCCCCAAGTAGCTGGGATTACAGGTGCCTGCCACCACGCCCAGCTAATTTTTGTATTTTTAGTAGAGATGGGGTTTTGCCATGTTGTCCAGGCTGGTCTCAAACTCCTGACCTGAACTGATCTGCCCGCTTCAGTGTCCGAAAGTGCTGGGATTACAGGCGTGAACCACCATACCCGGCCAATACTTTTCAAACAGTTCTTCAGTATGCTCCATAAAACAGTGTCTGTCACCTAATGTCCTAAGGTTCCAAAATAATAGAAGCAGTGATAGGATGAGTAAAGGAAGACTGATATGAGGGGCGCATGCCTGGAAGAGGAAACATTCCTTTGCGAGTACTTATTTGGGGGGTAAGTGGTTAGACTTTGAAAAGGCAGCAGATATCCTCTTCACTTATTCTAGACTGCCCGTTCACTCTCTGTGCATAATAGAATTCTATTTATAAAGAACTTCCAAGTGTCAAAGGCATTTCCACACACATTTATCTCATTTGATCCCACAGCAATTTACCAGGTAGGCACATCCCCTTTACAGATGAGAAAACTGAGGTTCAGGAAATTTAAATGACTTGCCCAGAAGACACAAATAGCAAGTGACTAGAAAGGCACAGTACATAACTTTTGATTTCTTAGTAATAGGCCATATTTTTATATCATCTCCAAATTTATAGAAATAAAGAGATTAGAAGGAAGTTACAATAATACGAAAACCTGGTAAATCTCCAACTATTCCCCAAGTCAGGAATATCACACGCAAAACTATATACAGATAAGGAGGTAGTGAGTTTGCTTCAAGACTGATATAAGTTCATTTTCACTACTAATGATCTTATGAGTCCATCTCCATACTCTACTCCATTTCCTAACATCACAGATATTTGTCTAGTCTGTGATAGTTTATTCTGACCCTGAATTTGTGATGTTACTATCTGTTACTGAAAACATACTTAGCAGAGTACAGCCTGTTCCTTACCAATCCATCCTTCCATGAGGTGAAAATGGCCTGGCCCTCGACAGAAAGAATAATCTGGTAATATTGAATATAAACACAAGACATTTCTCTTCTAGTGTAATTCATTGTGCACACATCATTAAGGATCAAAACACAAGCGAACCAATCGAAGAATGGAAAAGGAATTCTAAAACATCAAAGTTAATTATATCTGGTTGTCCCAATAGCTGTTACTTGTTCAATTAAGATGCTGCTTTGGCTAATCTTAGTCAAGCTGTGCCTCTCTAAAAGTCTGAAACCCCAGCAATAAAAGCTGAAGTCAAAACATCTAAAGCTAAAGCATTTTCCCCCTAAGGAGAGCTCTGTATTTACTAGAGCGTCCACAGCTCCTATCAACATGCAACCAACCGTCTGTTCACTCTTCCCACCAACAGGCTGTGTAGCGCTAGCTCTCCAACACCCAGCACCCAGGGAGATCCTCACACAGGTGTTTCAGGAAACCTCTATAACCTGCTTCTTTACCCATCCTAGAAACAAAAACCAAAAAACAGCAGAGCAAGGGGGTGAAAACACCATGGGCCTGTTCTCTTAAAATGTCTCAGCTTATAAGACGATATTTTGTTTCTTGGTTTACAAGGAATAAGAAGACTTTGTCACATGTGGATCCTGTGTATTGTTATACTGTCATGGGAACAACAGGTAAAGGTTCTATCCCTTAGTGATGATGGGCTGCTTCATTCTCTCTCCTTTTTACGTTCTAAGGGCAAAAATATTCAGGGTCTGCAGGGTAAAAACTATGGAAGCGTCAACGAGGAAAACCTGACTCTCCCTCACAACTGCATGTCCTACTAAAACGTAAAAGGACACTTTGGGGTTGTCTCGGGTGAAAACTGCGGGAAGGAAAAAGCCTGAGAAAGCCGCTGACAGCACCGGTGCTTTACATCTCTGAACTAATTCCTTTCCCTCCATCAATACATTTTATTTTTTCATGGTGGGGAGGGGACTCATTTTGCCAAGAATTTATTGTGCATCAGTAAGTGGATAGGAACTTTATAAATACTGTCTGGTTTAATCCTTCCCACAAGCCTACAAAATAGGTAGAGAATCCAAATTTTGAACAGGAATGCAAAGAGGTGTGTATTCCAAAAGCAGCTATAGGAATTTAAGTCAGGATTGGGCCCAAGAAAAACTGTGAATCTTTTCTAAAATTGTGAGACTTCCCTGCATCCACATGTCGTGGGTGGGTTCTGAGATGAGGACTGAGCACAGCCCCCAGCTCCTACACGCGTAATGTACAAGCCCAGCTGCCTCTGCCCCACTGGTCTCCAAGCAGCTGAGCCACGCTCTGGGTTTGCTGTTTTAAGTTCAATGTGTTCACATGTCTTCTCACATCAGTGATAAAAGCATACCTTGTAAGTCACTGGGTCTCTTCAAACCCTTTCTTTTTTTTTTTTTTTTTTTTTTAGAATATTTGATCTAATGTAGCAGTTTAGTAAAGTATGTCAACAAATTTTCATGACCCGTCCATCTGGCTATATCAAAATAAATTAATTCTCCATAAAATGAATCAACTTCTTAATCTCCCACAAACTGGCGATGGTTAAGGGCAAGAACACAGAGAAAGTTCAGTTTCTTAATCACTCTCTCCATCACTTCATACAGGGAAACTGACTTGCAAAGTTCCCACACAAACTCTCTTTTTGAATGATGCAATGGAAGCTGTGCACAGCAGCCTTCTCTGCCGACTTAAGTAAACCAATGAAACTGCCTTTTCCCCTCTCATCACAGGTGCTCAATGTACAACAAAACTCAATTTTTCCATGACTAGTTGAAAGCTCCAGAATTCCTGACTGTTTGAAACAGTTTGAAAGCACCCTCCCTGAGCCCACCTCTGAAAAACTGTGGCAGACTATACCCTTACATTAGTAGGGCTGCATTTCACACATCAGAAAACTCCAACCCTTACAGTCTTCACAAACAACTATCACAAAGGTTTGACCACATACATTCCATTTTTGAACCTTTAGCACACTATTTTCATCCAACTCTTTCCTGAGACCCACCATATACTGTGTGGGAGAAGATTCCACATCAGTCAATCACATTAACAAGTCCTGAATGTCACTCAACACTGAAATGTTAGCCCCAACCCACCCTGCATATTAAACGCATCTCGCTTGGTCAGCCAGATAACATCCTCACCCAAGGGTGATGCACATCAGTGGTGTGTGTGCTCTTGCTAAGCTCACACATTTTTTCAATGATCTGTCCAAGTGTTCCTTGCTTATGTAAATCAGTATGTTAAAATCTAGTAGACACAGAATATCCCGCTAAAGAGCAGGCACATTGAAGAAGTGAGTGTATGGGCTCTCTGTTCTTCCTATGAACTTTATTAAGGAACTGGAACTACAGGAGAACAAAGATCGTTCTCCATATTTCAGTTTTCTCCCCTCCACTCATAGCATGGCACAGTCCAGAAAAAGATATAAAATCAAGTGCCAGCTGGGTACAGTGGCTCACACTTGTAATCCTAGCACTTTGGGAGGCCAAGGCAGGCAGATCACCTGAGGTCAGTAGTTTGAGACAAGCCTGACCAATATGGCGAAACCCTGTCTCTCTAAAAATACAAAAATTAGCCAGGCATGGTGGCGCATGCCTGTAGTTCCAGCTACTCAAGGAGCCGAGGCAGGAGAATCGCCTCAGGTTGCAGTGAGCCGAGGTGGCACCACTGCACTCCAGCCTTGGAGACAGAGTATGACTCGGTCTTAAATAAATAAATAAATAAATAAATAAATAAATAAATAAAAATAAAAGTTAAAAAATAAAAATAAAATAAAGTGTCACCTTAAGAGATGTGACAGTACTAATCTGGGACTATGTCACCGGCTCTCAAATTTTAATGTGCCTAAGAATCACCTGATAGGTGCTTGTTAAAAATGAAGATTTCAAGACTCTTCCCCAACAGTTTCTGATTCAGCAGGTCTACAGTTGAAGCCAGGAATTAGCAGCTTTAACAAGTGCCACAAGTGATCGGATGCCAGTGGTCCCAGGACCACACCTCAAGAAAGCCCAGCAGAGAGATGAGTGCATGGAAAGAGCCAAGTGTGAGGTGGGGCTGAGTCAGGCCTTAGGAATTCTGAAGTGGTTTTAGCCGTTGTTTATAGTCTATTCCATTGCTCCAATTGTAAAGCCTGTTCGGTTAAAAATTCACCCAGCACAGCAGAGACAGAAGTTTGACATAAAAGCCCTGATAACGCTAATGGTGGTAAAAGGACCTCTTTCAATAGGCACCTGGTTTGTGCCTACTTGCTTTCTTTCAAGATTTATCCAGCTCCAGCCTCTGTGCTTGGGAGAACAAAGCTCTCATCTTCGGTTACTTTCGTTGGAAACAACATTCCCCTTTCCCCATCAAAATTCATCTAGTTCGGTTCTTTATAAATTATGTTTACTACATGAGGCACAGTTACACTATATTTTAAGTACGACATTAGTTTGTTTTTTCAGGTGAAGCTGAAACAAATGTGAGGCAGAAAAATGTATTAATGAGGCACTAATGAGAAGATGGAATCAAACCCCCTGCAAATACACACACACACACGCACACACGCACGCACACACGCACGCACACGCACACACACGCACACACACGCGCACACACACGCGCACGCACGCACACACACGCACGCGCACACACACACGCACACACACGCACACACACACACAGTGGGAAACTTCTGGCTTTTTTTTTTTAAAGAAAACCCTGAGGAATAGGCTAACAAAATATCAATAAAGCTGGAGAAACGGGCCAGGCGAGGTGGCTCATGCCTGTAATCCCAGCACTTTGGGAGTCCAAGGCAGGTGGATCATTGGAGGTCAGGGGTTTGAGACCAGCCTGGCCAACATGGTGAAACTCCGTCTCTACTAAAAATGCAAAAATTAGCCGGGTGTGGTGGCGGGCGCCTGTAATCCCAGCTACTTGGGAAGCTGAGGCAGGAGAATTGCTTGAACCTGGGAGGCAGAGCTTGCAGTAAGCCGAGATCCCACCACTGCACTCTAGCCTGGGCAATAGAGCAAGACTCCATCTCAAAAAAAAAAAAAAAAAAGCTGGAGAAATTGGAGCACAAAAAAAGTCTAAGTGGCATAAAGATATTATTTTAAAAGGATTAATACTGCCCTATTAGACATCTATTAAACACAGACATTTTGTGAAGTGCTGCCAAAAGCAGGAATGGAACTAGAACCCAGGACTCCAAATTCCCGGCTCTATCAATAAATCAAGCAATTTCCCTCCACCATCCCAAATAGCTGCAAATGCTCTGGTTATTTTTTAACATACGGCTTAAATATTTATATTTTAAGTGCTTTCAGCCTATAGTCCACATCATAAACATTCATTAACATTTAGGCAACTTCCTAAGTAACTCTAACTGCAAGGTCAGACCAAATATACATTGAAGCAAAATAAACATTCCCAATCATAGGCTATAAATTGTTCCAATATTTACTTGATAACCTGACACCCATATTCATTTGCCTCTCTTCCTCCCAAAATAATGTTCTTCAGGAGTTTTTTTTCTCATGCAACAAAAGATAGTGTTACTGAGGCCGGAGAGAAAGGAGCAAGGCTTCAAAGATACCAACCTTAGAATCCGAAATAAGCTTAACCTTAGGGGAATCTATCTCCTGGATTGGTGTGTTTCATGGCATTACATTTAATTAATTAATTAATCCAACAAATACTTGTGTATTTACCAAGCAGAGTACTCTTCTGAATGAACACAGTCAAAGCCGTCGTTACCTACAATGTTTACATTCTAGGAGACCGGCCAACAGTAAACCAGTCAGCAAACAAATATTTAGTGTAACATCAGATACATTTAAGCACTCCAAAGAAAAATAAGGCAGGGTAAAAGGGATAGAGAATGACAAAGTATTGGAGGGACAATATTGCTATTTTAAATAGGGTGGACAGAGAAATCTACTCCGAAGACTTAAAGTCAAATTATAGACTAAATCGAAAAATGAGAATAATATTAACTTCACTCTCAAAGTTGCCACCACACATTGGAGTGGTGACATTCACTCTCAAAGTGCCACCATGCACTGCCACCACGCAGTCTAAAAAGCTGCAGGCTGCTTAAACACATGGGAATTAATGAACCTCCATGAATTTTAGAGCAAGAACAGAAGAAACTTGTGAGGCTAACCTGCTCCAGAAGCCACCGAGCAAGCAGAGGAAAAGAAAGAGGAATGTGCCCTTCACCTGGTCCCACTCACAAGAGCTGGCCAAGATCACTCCCAAGCCTGACTTCCAGGTAAAGGGCTACATGAAATCAGCCACAAAAGGGGCAACGTGGAAATCAAGGAAAAAGTACCATTTAATAAATTCCTTAGAGTTATTTTTCAGGGCAATGACGGAATATAGTAATTGACATATCATCGGATGCAAGTAAGATAAACATTAGTAATAAGGTTTTACAAAGGTTATGCATTGTAATTGCAATCAGATACAATATTTAAATTCTTTTTTTTTTTTTTTGAGACGGAGTCTTGCTCTGTCACCTGGGCTGGAGTGCAGTGGCTGGATCTCAGCTCACTGCAAGCTCCGCCTCTTGGGTTTACGCCATTCTCCTGTCTCAGCCTCCGGAGTAGCTGGGACTACAGGCGCCCGCCACCTCGCCCGGCTAGTTTTTGTATTTTTAGTAGAGACGGGGTTTCACCGTGTTAGCCAGGATGGTCTCGATATCCTGACCTCGTGATCCACCCGTCTCGGCCTCCCAAAGTGCTGGGATTACAGGCTTCAGCCACCGCGCCCGGCCACAATGTTTAAATTCTTAATAAAAGAGTGACAAGCTTCAGACATCAAATTTCTAATGTAAGTCTCTTTAAAACATGCACATTCTTTAAAAAGTCAATATCCTATATTAAAGGACAGGAAGCAACCCCTTTAGAAATTTGCAAAGAGGGTGAAGTAAGCCGTTGGGGTATGTTAAAGGAAATAAACATTTGAACAGTCCAAAGCTACAGAAAAGCCATAATCTATTTCAGATTAAAAGACATTAAAAAGTCATCACTTTCTAGTATCTAGGATTAGAGTTTGGTTAGAGCTTCAATCATTCATGCTTTTAATCTAAAATTGGTCCTTGAAAGCTGTAATGAATTAAACAACATACCACCCACAGAATCAATTGTAAAAATATACTGTAACTAAAAGCATAATGACTCAACTCACTTCCTTCCTCGTTTTTCCATAATCCATTTGACCCCCTTCCTGTCACCTAATCTAATCATTGGCTGGGTTTCCATTAAGATTCTCCCCATTGTGCTATCTGAAGTCATTGCATTGGCTCTCCCAGATTTAAGAGACAATTTTGTAAATTTCACCACATAAAACTGAACCGCTAAAATGTAAAGTAGACAGTGATTCAACTCATGGCTGCGTGTTCCAAGAGTGGAGTAGTATGAGATCCATGGAGTCTAGAAGGAATTTTTTTTATTTTTATTTTTTATTTTTTTTTGAGACGGAGTCTCGCTCTGTCACCCAGGCTGGAGTGCAGTGGTGTGATCTCAGCTCACTGAAACCTCTGCTTCCCAGGTTCGAGCAATTCTCCTGCCTCAGTCTCCCAAATAGCTGGGATTACAGGCATGCACCATCACGCCTGGCTAATTTTTTATATTTTTTAGTAGAGATGGGATTTCATGGTGTTAGCCAGGATGGTCTCGATCTAACCTTGTGATCTGCCTGCCTCGGTCTCCCAGAGTGCTGGGATTACAGGTGTGAGCCACTGCTCACACCACTTAAACATTTCCAAAATTTTTAAGAAATCTTTTTTCCAGCACTGTCCAGTAACTAGCTGAAAATATTCCTAAACACAAGTTTTCAAGCTTGACAAACACATCCTTTCCTTTCTACTACCACCACCTCCTCCACTGTGGTCTATACAACTGACAAGAAAGTTTGCATAGAACATTACAATTTCCAAAGCATTTTCTCATACAATTAGTATCATCTGATCTTCACAGTAGCCTTGAGACCTTATAATTATCCTAAGTCACAAAAGTACATTGCCCAAACTAACACCTGGGGTATAGAACTGCACACATGCAAACTGGCTTTTGATTTCATCCAATCCTAAACTGCTTGCTACCAATGATACATTTTAGAACAAAATAATTTCACCCCTGATCAGACCTTCAGTCAACCTTTTCTGTGAAATTCCCAATTTACAGACAAGGAAACCAACTCTCCAGTGTGTATTGTATATTGTAACATTACTATTTAAAGGCAGATATCCAAATAATTTGACAGTGTAGGTAGTAAATTAACAATTTCACTTGAACCCATATTACTGATAAAGAGAGGAATCCAATCTTTGATCCAAGGTCACACACAGTTAATAGCACTCCTTGTATAAACCTAGGTCTCTCTAGCTTCTATACTCAACCAGAAGACTAATCTAACTGATGATTAAAGATGAAAGTGCAGAGAAATACGACCCCAAGCAAGGCTTTGACTGGCAAGTCAATTCATAACCCATCTTTAAAACTACAATTTAAATGGGTAAGAATGGAATACATCTAAAGCAACTCAATTTTAAGTCTCTTAGATGCTCTGCTCAGTGGCCATATTAGAGCCTAACTGAAGAGCAATTATTGCTGGTTAATTATTTCAGCAGTGTATTGCCTACCAAACAAAATTAAAATCACATCTAAGAAAACAATAATGCTTCGGGGTTTCCTCTCCTTCAAGAAACTTAAAGTGATCATTTGACCTCATTGTATGAAAATGCCTGTTTCTCTTCCATGTTGTGTTTGCTTTTGTTGTGGGAAGCAGGAATATAATTCTTATGAACATACTCTCTACATTTGTATAGAGCTTTATCACTGACAAGTGCATTACATTATCCCATTCGATCTTTGCAATAACCCACTGTGGTGGGTAGTATCACTACATTTTAACAAAGAATTAAGTGGAGGCTCAGAGAGGTTAGGTAATCTGCCCAATGTCACTAAGTAAGGGCAGAACAAGGACACAAATTCCGGTTATTTTGTCTTTAAGCCTTGGGCTCCTGTGCACTCTATTACTTGGACAGAAATCCTTCATCTAAAGAAAAGTCCTGATGTCCCCTATATATGTCAGTCTGCAGTAAACTCATTACCAAGTACACTTGAAAGGTTTTCTGCTCTGTCTCCAAACTGTTTCTCTCTTATCCCTCCATCAAGATAACTCTGACATATTGTCTTACTCTTGATGGAAGGAAACACTACAAAACTGTGCAGAGAGACGATCTCAAATCCCCAGACTCTACAGAAAAATAGAATAATTTGGTCTACAAGATCTGTTTGAGGAATTCATCAATATGCTTCAGAATTAAACTAGTCAAGGGAGTGGACCTGTCGCCACGCAGGTTTGTCGTAGGGAAAAGGAATGGCGCCAGGCACGATGGCTCATGCCTGTAATCCCAGCACTTTGGGAGGCTGGGGCAGGTGCATCACCTGAGGTCAGGAGTTCAAGACAAGCCCGACCAACATGGTGAAAACTCGTCTCTATTAAAGATGTAAAAATTAGCCGCGTGTGGTGGTGCACGCCTGTAATCCCAGCTACTCGTGAGACTGAAGCAGGAGAATCGCCTGAACCCCGGAGGCAGAGGTTGCAGTGAGCCGAGATCGCACCATTGTACTCCATATTGGGAAACAAAAGCGAAACTCTGTCTTGGAAAAGAAAAGGAATGGAAAGAATAGAAGGTCTAGGGTAGAAGAGAAGAAGAGCACAGAACCTGGGAAAGTGGGAGCACCTGGAAGCCCAAGCTATTGACAACTGTGGGATCCACAAAAAGTTGACACTTCCTCTTTTTACTCATTTGTTGCAGGACAGCTACCTACACCCATCAATTGGCTCAATTTATTTATCTAATAGTATCTCTCAAGTCTAGTGAGATCTTTTTTGAGATGCTCTTCTCAAATGTTATCGATAGCTACTTGGTGGTGCTTTGCATAATCTTTCTTTTAAACATAGATTTTTAAAAATTCAATTAGAAAATGGGGAAAAGACATGAACAGCCACTTCACCAAAGATGATATATGGATATATGATATACGTTCAACATCATTAGCTCTCAGGGAAACACAAATTAAATCTACAATAAGATATTCCCTCACATCTATCAGAATGGTTAAAATAAAAAAGAGGCAGGCTCACACCTGTAATCCTAATATTTTGGAAGGCCAAGGTGGGTGGATCATCTGAGATCAGGAGTCTGAGGCCAGCCTGGCCATCATGGCAAAACCCCGTCTTTACTAGAAATGCAAAAAAAAAAAAAAAAAAAAAATCAGCCAGGTGTGGTGGTGGGTGCCCATAGTCCCAGCTACTCAGGAGGCTAAGACAGGAGAATCGCTTGAGCCTGGGGCGGGTCCAAGGTTGCAGTGGGCCAAGATCGCACCACTGAACACCAGTCTGGGCGATAGAGCAAGACTCCATCTCAAAAAATAAAAGAAAGAAAGAAAAAAAGCCAATTCCAAAAGATTATGAACTATATGATTCTATTTACGTATATGAAGTTTATTAGAAATGGAGACCCAGTAAGTAGTTTCCAAGGGATAAGGATAGGAGACTGGTGAGAAGAAAGTAGGTACAGCTACAAAAAAACAATGAGGGATCCATGCTGTAACAGTTCAGCATCTTTACTGTGGTGGTAGATACACAAACCTATATATGTGATAAAACTGCACACAACTGAAAATACACACACACATGCAAATGAGTACAGGTAAAACTATGGAAATCTGAGTAAGATTGGTAGATTACATCAATATCAATATCCTAGTTATGATATTGTACTACAGTTTTGCTAAACGTTATCACTAGGGGAGACCAGGTAAAGCTACAGTATTTCTTCAACTGATGTAAATCTACAATTATCACAATTAAAATTTTAACTAGCAAATATCAATAAAAAACATTTGCAACTTTAGCCATTTCAAAATAACAAGGATGTTATCTCCTTTCTTCTTTGAAACAGGACCACTCTTTCTTCTATACCACTTCTTATAATGTAGCTTCCATTACATACATTGTGGAAAACTATTAAATTTAAGCTGACACATGAAAGAAGCCTTAGACAAAAGAGTATAGATTATGAGATTTCATTTGCATGAAACCCTAGAACAGGCAAATCGAATGGACGATGAGGAAAAAACAAAACAAAACAGAACATCACAAAACAGGTTGCCTGTGGAGGTGGTAAGGCAGTGGTTGATGGGATGGAGCAAGAAAAAACTAGCTGGGTGATGGCAATGTTCCATATTATGATAGGAGTCCCAGGGACACGAGTATGTGAATGTGTCAAAACTCAAGGAATGCACTGGCTGGGGTGGTGGCTCATGCCCGTAATCCCAGCACTTTGGGAGCCAAGGCAGGTGGGTCACCGAGGTCAGGGGTTCGAGACCAGCCTGACCAACATCGTGACACCCCGTCTCTACAAAAAACACAAAAAACTAGCCGGGTGTGGTGATGGGTGCCTGTAATCCCAGCTACTCAGGAGACTGAGGCAGGAGAATAATTGCTTGAATCCAGGAGGCGGAGGCTGCAGTGAGCCGAGATCGCGCCATTGTACTCCAGCCTGGGCAACAAGAGCAAAACTCCATCTCAAAAACAAACAAAACACACACACACACACACACACACACACACACACAAATACACCATTAAGATATTTGTACTTCATTGTATGTAAATCTCATATTTTCAAAACTAAACAAAATTTTAATTCAGCTTAAATTACTGACTTTATATGTGTTACATTCTTTCACTTGAAGATGCTGTGCCGTAAGATACAATGCTTTGGCTATATCCAAAGTCACCAAACTAAATCGTTTGGCAAAAAAAAATCTCTTATGGGTTCTTCTCAGGGAAAGGAAATTCAACAGAGTAACCATGAAGCAAATTCATATAAAAAGTATCATTAAATCAAACTAAATTAAATTAAAACAGATGTAATTAGGGCTCTCTTAAAGTAATTTTGGCTAATACTTTGTTTACATGCAATATAGATGTAGCAACTACTGACCTCAGGCACTTGTAGCTGCTGTTACATTAATTATTACATGTGCTTTTTATATTCCAGCCCAAAATATCCTTTCTAGTCTGACTCACTCAGGTCCTTCTGCCAAGGTTACTTCAAATGAGTCTCAGGTCCCACAGAAAAAGGAAAAAAAATCCTATGAAATCCACATACTGATATGGATGTAACATTTTTCTTTTCTTAACCATGACTTTATTCTACTTAGCATATGCATTTATTTTGGTAAAATTAAAAGAAAGATGATGGGCTGTTCTTAATTACAATTATACCCAGTAGGCCCAACCTTTTCAGCTTAATGGGCTTATACTGCAGAGACACGTTCGCTTAATTGGCCAGACAAGTCAAGACACTGATGAAAATTATTTCTTGACCCCACCAACGATTCACAGAGAAGATAACATCAATGTTACAAATTTCTAGGGCCTACTGTTCATTTTGATCCTAAACTGCTCGTGCCAGGCTCTATCTCTGTTTTTGTTTTAAAGTATTCTCAGACTGGTGGCGACAGCCCTCTCATCAATAGACACATCCTTCCCTTTGTGAAATACAGTTATTTTCTCCTAGTTTGCTTCCAGATGTTACTACCAGTTTGAATCTTCACCCTTATTCATTCCTTCTTCTGATACTTCAGTACCACAAGCCATCTTCCATAAAATCCAGCACTCCTTATTGCTACACAACAGGTCAAAGAATGACTTTATTCATGAATAAGTTCCAAACTCTTCTTGTATAAACATTGGTTTAAAAAACAAAAACTGGCCGAGCACGGTGGTTCACACCTGTAATCCCAGCACTTTGGGAGGCCGAGGCAGGCGGATCACGAAGATAGGAGTTTGAGACCAGCCTGGCCAATATGGTAAAACCCTGTCTCTACCAAAAATACAAAAATCAGCCAGGCATGGTGGCACGTGCCTATAATCCAGCTACTCAGGAGGCTGGGGCAGGAGAACCGCTTGAACCTGCGAGGCAGAGGTTGCAGTGAGCCAAGATCGCGCCATTGCACTCCAGCCTGGGCAACAAGAGCGAAACTCTGCCTCAAAAAAAAAACAAAACAAAAAGAAAAACCCCTGTGTAAATCTTGAAGCAATTTGAGCCATTCCTTCCCAATACAATGTTTATATATGATAAGAATTGGAGTATTCAAATCACACTGTGTCATGGCCACAAACTAGAAGCAGAAACAAAAGAATCTTTCTTCCTCTCTCTTTCTTTCTTTCTCTCCCCCTCCTCTTGACAAACACCTCTAAATGCCCTTGACTGTAACTACATTTTTGAAAAGCATATGCCCGTTCAGAGGAGGTAAATGACTACATTACACCATGAATGTTTATTTTTAAAACTCAGCATTTTTTCAGCGCTGAAAATCTATTCAGAAATCCCTTCCTCCTTAGGCTACCAAGCTTTATTCAGCAAGGGGGCCAACAACTGCTGATATTTCAAGAAATCTAATCTCTTAATGACTGGTGTCAGAGAAAGGAGAAGGCCTGTGAAAGAGTCATGTTGAAAGATGCTTAATCTCAGGTACATGTGAACCCATCAATGCCGGCACAGTGTCAGACTGCCACCAGCACCGCCCCAACTTTCCAGGAGCTGTCTGCCCCGGGTATTCTGTCCCAGAAGATGAACTGTCCCTTCCATCACACACTCAAATTTTATACTCCTGAATCCTCCATCACAATGAAGAATACTCCGTTTCCAAGGATAAAACGTCAGCTTCTAGGTGCTCCAAACACAGCAAGTCAGTCCAGTGTCTGCTGATGATGAAGGTGAAAATGGAGAGCTGCCGAGTGACGAGGAGCTCGAGGTGGACAGGGCCACTCGCTGAGGACTACAAGAAGGTTTGAGTATGGGGCTAGATTTTGTCAATGATTGCAAATGTGAAACACTAAATGGGGGAAGGAGGACAACCTGGATAGAGAGAAGACTTGGTGCAAAGTAAAAACTGAAAACCAATACATTGTGTGCAAAAGATCGCAAACCGAGTCACTTGGCCTTAGCAGAGATTTTCAAGAACAATTGCACTGGCCAAGAGTATAATAAAACAGAGGGGGAGACAAGGTTTAGGGAGATGTTCATTTATCCATTAACCCATTAATTATGTCTTGAGCATCAATTCAGCACATGCTACAGTTCTGAGGTGCTAGAGAAAAAAAATGAGAAAAAAACAGAATCTTCTTTTCAAAGGGAGTCTAGCACTCAGATAAAGAATTGATTCAAGGCCAGGCACGGTGGCTCACACCTGTAATCCCAGCACTTTGGGAGGCTGAGGCAGGTGGATCACTTGAGGTCAGGAGTTCCAGACCAGCCTGGCCAACACGGAGAAACCCCATCTCTACTAAAAATACAAAAATTGGCCAGGCATGATGGCAAGTGCTTGTAATCCCAGTTACTCAGGAGGCTCAGGCGTGGGAATCACTTGAACCCAGCAGGTGGAGGCGGCAGTGAGCCGAGATAGTGCTGTTGTACTCCAGCCTGGGTGATAGAGCAAGACTCCATCTCAAAAAAAAAAAAAAAGAATTGATTCAAAAAAGACTCTGAACATAAATTATATCATCGTAATTCCTTCCCAAAAACCACAATAGAGCTTTTCAATTCTTTAAGTTAGAAAACCTGATTGAATTTAGGTGGACTGAGGAAATCTCCCTCCCCACTGAAGCTGTTTATCTCGTTACTGGCAAGTTAAGGTATTGCATGAGAAAGACATGAATGGAAAGATCAAGACCAACTTGGTAGAAAAGAAATAGATTTTTTTGCTCTTTTCTGTGTGTTTATGAACAATTACTTTCCTTAAAAATTAAGTATAGCAGTCAGGCATGGTGCCTCACGCCCGTAATCCCAGCACTTTGGGAGGCCGAGGTGGGTGAATCACCTGAGGTCAGGAGTTGGACACCCGCCTACCCAACATGATGAACCCTGTCTCTAGAAAAAATACAAAAATTAGCCAGCCGTGGTGGCAGCTACTCAGGAGGCTAAGGCAGGAGAATCGCTTGAACTATGGAGGCTGAGGTTGCAGTGAGCCGAGAATGCACCATTGCACTCCTGCCTGGGTGACTCTCACAAAAAAAAAAAAAAAAAAAAAGATTAAGTATAGCTCAACAAACAGCTCAGACACAAGGTGCACTGCTAGAGGGTTGCCCCTCAGCCTCAGGAAGCCGGGACAGATGGAGCATTGTTCTCTGCCTTACTGGAATATGCAGGCCCAACCAAAACCATGCCAACCCTGGAGTCTATCATTAAGTCCGACCTGGGAAAAAGTCTTAAGGAAAGAAAAGGTTCAAGGACTGGAGAGAGAATGAGCAGGGAAGCGGGCAAGGTTTTCCTGCTGGAAAACAAGAACAAATAGCCCCCGGGTGTTGTTTTTATTTTTATGTTACAATGGATTTTTTTCTTTTTTCAAGACTCAGTCTCACTCTGTCACCCAGGCTGGAGTGCAGTGGCGTGATCTCGGCTCACTGCCAGCTCTACCTCCTGGGTTCATGCAATTCTCCTGCCTCAGCCTCCTGAGTACCCGGGACTACAGGCACCCGCCACCACGCCCAGCTAATTTCTTTGTATTTTTAGTAGAGATGGGGTTTCACTGCGTTAGCCAGGCTGGTCTTGATCTCCTGACCTCGTGATCCGCCTGCCTCAGCCTCCCAAAGTCCTGGGGTTACAGGCGTGAGCCACCACGCCCGGCCACAATGGATTATTTTTCTTCCAGAAATGTCTCTGCTTTTGGCAAGTAATAAAATCACGTAGGTAGGATGTAAAAAGGATGAAGGTGATTGGAATCAAGGAAGTGAGTGTACTGCCCACCCCTGTCTAGTTGGTAGCAGTGTGAAGGCCAACCAGCTAACATCCCACACAGTGCAGATGCCCAGTGTGTCCCTGTCCCTTCTCTCACTCGTTCAACAGGGCTATTCATGTAGAAAGCCAGGCAGTGGCTCACACCTGTAATCCCAGCACTTTGGGAGGCCAAGGCGGTGGATCACGAGGTCAGGAGTTTGAGACCAGCCTGGCCAACATGGTGAAACTTGTTTCTACTAAAGATACAAAAAAAAATTAGCCAGGTGTGGTGGCAGGCGCCTGTTATCCCAGTTACTCTGGGTGCTGAGGCAGGAGAACTGCTTGAACCTGGGAGGCTGAGGCTGCAGTGAGCCGAGATTGCATCACTGCACTCCAGCCTGAGTGACAGGACAAGACTCCGTCTCAAAAAAAAAAAAAAAAGCAGGACTTACGCCTGGACCTATCGTTTGGCCTGAGGTGTAATGGAAAAGATCACATAGCCCCATCATCTCATTTCACAACGGAAGTCACTGAAGTCAGAGAGGTTAAAATGACTTGCCCAAGACAGACGGTGGCAAGGCCAAAATCTGTACGGGGAATGGTCTCTGAGGTCTTCCTGCAGTGGAACAGGTCAGCTTTAAGATCCACAAGTTCAGTCAGGCGGGACTTACCCAGATGACATTCAGAGTAGAGAATTTACAATTACCTGTGCCGCATTCCCATTGTACAGACAAGGCAATGAAAGTACAGAAAGGTTAAGTGGTTCACAAGGACAAGGGCTGAACTTTGGAAGTCTGACTTTAGAGTGTGAACTTGGGTCAGTGTTTTCATCGTAGATTCTCTAAGCTCTATTTCTACGCGAGAATCACTAGTGATAAAGGAAGCTCCTTGTTGGTCTTAAAAGGTCTCCTGCTTGTTTTACATTGTCATTTCAAACAGATAGTATTACACCTACACACACACACACACACACACACACAATGTATATACTATATCATGTTTATCTGCCACAATCTACAGAACAGAGGCAGAGTGACTCTCCAAAACTCACTCCCCAAATGAGCTACTTTTGTCAGGTTTCAGTGGATGGTTTGCTATGCTATTCATCTAGTTAGTAATTCAGTGTTCCTACAGTTCCCTTTTAGGTATAAAGTACTGCAGATTCTACCCAGAATATCTTCATTCAGTCCCATTCA
>NW_012106030.1:3773479-3775743 GCF_000951045.1 Mandrillus leucophaeus | reverse complement strand
TCACTGAGCAATGAGGAGATTCGTTTGTTTGTTTATTTATTTATTTATTTATATTTTTTGAGACAGGGTCTGTCTGTCGCCCAGGCTGGAGTGCATCTGTCTCTTATACACATCTAGATGTGTATAAGCACACACACACACACACACAATGTATATACTATATCATGTTTATCTGCCACAATCTACAGAACAGAGGCAGAGTGACTCTCCAAAACTCACTCCCCAAATGAGCTACTTTTGTCAGGTTTCAGTGGATGGTTTGCTATGCTATTCATCTAGTTAGTAATTCAGTGTTCCTACAGTTCCCTTTTAGGTATAAAGTACTGCAGATTCTACCCAGAATATCTTCATTCAGTCCCATTCACTGATTATCCACTAACAAAGAATACTTTGGAAATAACTGATATGTTCAAGAGTAACAACTGATGGTCACTGTTACAGAATTTTGAACTTATAAAGCATGACACAAAATGAAAGACATCACAAATAGGCACTAATTTCAGATATTTATTGACACGCACTTTAGAAAGGACTTAGGGATAGAGCAGGAGATGGAGGGAAACATCAAGACAGAACAGGAAGAAAATAAGAAATGCAAGCATAGGCAAGAAACAGAAATAAATACATGACACATTATATGCTATCCCACCACATGTTATCAATTGAGAAACCATAAAAACTCTGGGGACTGTTTTCCCCCTAACCGTTGAAAACTGGGAAAACAGGAAAAAGGGGAGAGATGTCCATCCATCATAAGATTCTAATTTCTAATATGTGTGCTTTTAGAATTAAAAAAAAAAAAAAAAAAAGGCTGGGCACAGTGGCTCACACCTGTAATCCCAGCACTTTGGAGGCCGAGATGGGAGGATCACAAGGTCAGGAGTTCAAGACCAGCCTGGCCAAAATGGTGAAACCCCATCTCTACTAAAAATACAAAAATTAGCTGGGCATGATGGCAGGCACCTGTAATCCCAGCTACTCGGGAGGCTGAAGCAGGAGAATCGCTTGAACCTGGGAGGTGGAGGTTGCGGTGAGCTGAGATCGTGCCACTGCACTCCAGCCTGGGGGACAAAGTAAGACTCCATCTAAAAAAAAAAAAAAAAAAAGTGGGGAGCATTGTCTGAGCAAGGCAGCTGAGGCTACAGTAAGCTGTGATTGCGCCACTGCACTCCAGCCTGGGTGACAGAGTGAGACTCTGTCTCAAAAAACAAATAAATAAATAAATACATAAAAGTGGGGGCAGCAAGGAAAAGTTAACTCAAATAGTTTTCATTTCATTTCCATTACGTAGCACATAAAAAGGTAGATCCAGGGCTAAAATGCATCAGTACCTAAAGGATCTACTCAATTCACCAACCTGGGTGGTACCATTTCTAGTTCAAAGGTTCTCCCAACCAAGATATGGAAGAAACATGTCCCTCTGTACTATGTGTCAAGGACAGTTTCATCATTTCAGACTGCAAATGTTTAAGCCAACAACTGAGCATCGCTGCTGAAAAATGCTTTCTAGGCAGCACCTTTTTTGGTAAGAAAAATCTCAGCAGTTCATAAATGACTTTAATTTGCCATATTTTAAAGACATCGCTGAACAATTAAAAACACTGTTTTGCAAACTGAAATTTCTCATGCCTACTTGCAAATTTTATTGCCACAAATGGGGTCCCTAAGAAGCACTATTAACTTTATTGGCAACCTGTTGCTCCCTGATTGTGAGTCATCCTCAATAAAGTAATTCAGGGATCATCTCCTCAGTGGTGGAAAAAGGAACACAGGCAGCAACACCACAATGGCGGTGAGGGCAAAATCCCAGAAGGAAAAAAACCAGAAACATAATGTGAGCAGGGTAAAAGAGCATGTCCTTTACGCCAAAGAAAAAGAATCACTGAGCAATGAGGAGATTCGTTTGTTTGTTTATTTATTTATTTATTTATATTTTTTGAGACAGGGTCTGTCTGTCGCCCAGGCTGGAGTGCAATAGTGTGAGCACGGCTCGCTGTAGCCTCAATCTCCTGGACTCAAGGAACGTTCCCACCTCAGCCTCCTGAGTAGGTGCAACTAGAGGCACGTGCCACCAGGCTCAACTAATTTTTTTTTTTCCTTTTTTTCTTTTTTGAGATGCAATTTCACTCTTGTTGCCCAGGCTGGAGTGCAATGGCATGATCTCAGCTCACTGCAACCTCTGCCTCCTGGGTTCAAGCAATTCTCCTGCCTCAGCCTCCTGAGTAGCTAGGATGACAGGCATGCGCCACCATGCCGTGCTAATT
>NW_012106030.1:3769235-3773429 GCF_000951045.1 Mandrillus leucophaeus | reverse complement strand
GAGATTCGTTTGTTTGTTTATTTATTTATTTATTTATATTTTTTGAGACAGGGTCTGTCTGTCGCCCAGGCTGGAGTGCAATAGTGTGAGCACGGCTCGCTGTAG
Source organism: Mandrillus leucophaeus (assembly GCF_000951045.1). Taxonomy (NCBI): domain Eukaryota; kingdom Metazoa; phylum Chordata; class Mammalia; order Primates; family Cercopithecidae; genus Mandrillus; species Mandrillus leucophaeus. Next base: position 3,773,324 of record NW_012106030.1, on the reverse strand, counting down.
CCTCAATCTCCTGGACTCAAGGAACGTTCCCACCTCAGCCTCCTGAGTAGGTGCAACTAGAGGCACATGCCACCAGGCTCAACTAATTTTTTTTTTTCCTTTTTTTCTTTTTTGAGATGCAATTTCACTCTTGTTGCCCAGGCTGGAGTGCAATGGCATGATCTCAGCTCACTGCAACCTCTGCCTCCTGGGTTCAAGCAATTCTCCTGCCTCAGCCTCCTGAGTAGCTAGGATGACAGGCATGCGCCACCATGCCGTGCTAATTTTGCATTTTTAGTAGAGACGGGGTTTCTCCATGTTGGTCAGGCTGGTCTCGAACTCCTAACCTCAGGTCATCTGCCTGCCTTGGCCTCCCAAAGTGCTGGCTGGGATTACAGGTGTGAGCCACTGTGCCCGGCCATTTTAAAAGTTTTAATAGAGACAAGGTCTCACTATGTTGCACAGGCCGGTCCAGAACTCCTGGGCTCAAGCCATTCTCTCACCTCAGCCTCCCAAAGTGCTGAAACTACAGGTGTGAGCCACTGCACCCAGCAAAATAATTATTTAAAAAGGAGAAGATGAAGGAGCCTACCACAGTAGGCAAGAAATGCCCTGTTCTCTTAGTAGAGCTCTCTGGGAGGAAACCCACAGCCCCCAGGCGGGCCCCAAGTGGGATGAGTTATAAATAAAACTGAAAGCCTTGCAAATATGAACAGACCTAAAACAAGAATAACTTTCTGAAGTTTTGTAATTCCTATATTAATATGAACCATGTCACAAAAATAAGTAGAGCAGAGAGAAAGACATTCTCATCCTTATTAAAGTATTTTAATAAAGGTTAGATGTTCTAATTATATAAGATTTGCTTACTCATTGTGGAAAACTGAGGAAAGAGAATGTGAAAAGAAAATAATTTTAAATGCTCATAATCTGGCGCTGCAGCTCATGCCTGTAGTCCTAGCACTTTGGGAGGCCGAGGCGGGCAGATCACCTGAGGTCAGGAGTTTGAGACCAGCCTGGCCAATATGGTGAAATTCCATCTCTACTAAAAATACAAAAAAGTATCTGGGTGTGGTGGTAGGCACCTGTAATCCCAGCTACTCGGGAGGCTGAGGCAAGAGAATTGCTTGAACCCAGGAGGCAGAGGTTGCGAGCTGAGATCGCACCACCCCACTCCAGCCTGGGCGACAGAGCAAGATTCCATCCCCAAAAAAATTAAAAATAAAAATAACTGTTCATAATCCATAATCCATATTCAACTACTATAAACTCTCTGGCATGGTTCCTTCTAAACACTTGACAGTGTACTTTTGCATAGATAATATTGCACATGCAATCTTGTATTTTCCTTTTACATTTTCCAATGTAAATTAAATTTAAATGTAAATGTAAAACACTGCCTAAGCAGTTGTAATGTTGCATATTATTTTCTCATGCACTTTCATGTATATAATTCTTTCTCTATTAGATAGAGATAGGAATGTTGCCTCCCCCCATTTAAAAATCTTTTTGCATATAGATTTCATGTGTCTATTAATGATAAAAGAACAGAAATAGGTATATCTTTTGTAGTATAGAAGATGTATATTCCTAAAAAAAAAAGTGAAATATAAAAATGAGACCCAATCATTTCAGTAAGTTTTATTACTAATATTAATAATGTTAATGGATAATTAATGTTAACTTTGGCCCTTGAAATTCTGTGTTTTATATTCTCATGGACCCCAGAGTGCATCATGCCTTTAACAGTGCTCTTTAGAGAGAATGATTTTTCTTTCTAAAACATATCTAAGTATGCTTTGTTGAGTAGTTTCACTGGAAAAGCAAATACTAGTGGGAGGATAAAAAGAAAAACAATTTCAAAGGAAGGAAAGAGAGAAGGAAGAGAAAAGAAAGGAGGAAGAAATTTTGTTAACCATATTCTAAGGCCTATACCACCATTAGTAAACGCTAGATACATTTTCATTTCTCATACTTCTCCTTGAAAAACATACCTTCCCATGTTAAGTGGAACAAGAAATCAAGTTGATTTAATAAGAGTGCAGAGGGGAAGGCTGAGAGTGGGTGCAAGAGTTCACGAAAAAAGCTGGAGAGAGGATGGAGGGCCCAGCATCCAGTTTATGAGAGAGGAAAGTGGCTAAAGGAACATGCTCCTTCTGTAACATCCCCCTGTGTTTCTAGTCCTCAACTCCAAGTCTGCAGGGTACGACCAGCCCCAGAGCCGGCAGAGCTGAGATAGACTCTCCCTCCTGGTTTAGCTCTGCCGCGCACACCCTCCCAAGACCTGTGGGGTCAGGCCATGCGGGCAGCTCAGCAGCCACAAGGTCATAGCTGGGTTTGGCATGAAATGCTCACGCTCTGAGCGAAAATAGGCCTCTGAAGAAGGATGAAGCAACAGCCAAGAAAGAACCACTTTGCAAACAGACTTCCGAGGAGAATTAGCCTCTTGAAATCCTCTGTGCAAAAGTTCACACCATAAAACAGCTGCTGCTTAATGTCTCGGGCTTCTAATGAGCCCCGAGCTCCTGGTTTGCACAGAACTTCTGGCCAATGGTGTCCAAGGTCCTTTGCTCTTCCCCGTGCCGTTCAATCCCGTAAGGGCTCTTGGTCAAAAACTAGGTCATAAACTTATCCGCTGAGAAGCGTTTACTGTCGTTTCAAATGGCGTATTCTGTTCAAGAGGTTATGATAATAAAAGAAGAGCAGCAAACAGGCTTTCAAGTTGGGGCATGTGGTTGCCAGGTTACAAAACTGGCTCCTTACCTTATCTTAGTTCAGCTCTTTTAGATTCAAACTACTGGACTCTGGCCCTTTTCTGGACTGATACAAATCATTTCTAGAATGACTAGATCAGATTTTATTTACTCTGTTTCCAGCTTTGAACTAACAGTTCCATGCCAAAAAAAAAAAAAAAAAAAGTTGCTGTTTCAGAAAGTATTAGCAAGCTTCCCCCACTGCCAAAGTTTACAGCGTGGTTATATCCTGCCCCAGCAAGAAGGATGGGGCGGGCTGGGGGTAAGGGAGGGAGAGAAATGGAGGAGGGCAGCTGTTTGTTCAATAAACTGCAGCAGAAAACCGCCCACATCCCACACTGTTTCTTCCACACCCCCAGCAGAGAAGCAGGAGGCGGCAGCATGAAAAGTCATCCCAAGGCGAATCGTGCTGGCTGGCTGGCTTTCTGCACTCCCACATAACTGACCACGGTCCTTTCTGATTCACCCATAGAGCACAAGGACAGAAGCCAAAGGGTTTGTCTCTGCTTCCTGGGATGTTGATTCCTGCTCTGATGGAGCCCAAGAGATTTGCGCCCCATCCCCATCCATCCTCACCCTCACATCCATCTACCCCATCCTCCTTCCCCAGTGTTTCTGAGCTCTAAGGCACACAGGGCTATGTTACAAAAGTACTCAACTAAAAGGTGTATATTTTGCATCCCACACCTTCCAAGAATATGCTGAAACTCCTCTCCACAAACAGACACAGCTGTGGTCAACAGTCCCTGGGCTCCCCAAAACAGCATGTCCTCCAAACTCAACAACCGGACCTCTGCTTTCTCTGGAGTGGGAAGGAAGGAAAGGAATATGAGAAGTCGGGGTAGAGCAGCTGTAGCCCACCCCTACTCAGCCGGCTGGAAAGCTCCAATTTGTTAACCTAGAAAACCCTGGGGCATTGCAATCAAAGAGTGGCTCCACCCAAGCAAGTACCTCTGATTATTTTTTTCCCTACGAGTGGGCAAGAAGAGAAAAGGGAAAATAAGGACAAATGTGTTCAAAACAGAAATACTGCATAACACTAACTTGGCTTTGGGCAAGGACCAGATTATAGGCCCAACACCTCCATTTCTGTCCAAGTGGAAAGAGAAACTACAGGGTGCAACCTTGATCCAGCTGCATGAACTCTGTTGCCCAGAGACTCTGCCAGCCCAAGGAGATCAACATAACCCCAAATTGCTCCTCAGTCCCCAGCTGGCCTTTTTTTTTTTTTTAGATGGAGTTTCACTCTTATTGCCCAGGCTGGTGTGCAATGGCATGATCTTGGCTTACTGCAACCTCCATCTCCCACTCCCAGATTCAAGCTGTTCTCCAGCCTCAGCCTCCCAAGTAGCTGGGA
>NW_012106030.1:3757380-3767850 GCF_000951045.1 Mandrillus leucophaeus | reverse complement strand
GTAATGATCATTGGTATAAAAATTGTACTTTTCTTTTTTTTCAGACTGAGTTTTACTCTTATTGCCCAGGCTCAGTGCAATGGCACGATCTCAGCTCACTGCAACCTCCACCTCCCGGGTTAGAGCGATTCTCCCGCCTCAACCTCCTGAGTAGCTGGGATTACAGGTACGCGCCACTACGCCAGGCTAATTTTGTATTTTTAGTAGAGATGGGGTTTCTCCATGTTGGTCAGTCTGGTCTCGAACTCCCAATGTCGGGTGATCAGCCCAGAGTGCTGGGATTACAGGCGTAAGCCACCTCGCCCGGCCAAAAACTGTACTTTTTTTCGGAGAGGTGGGTACGGAGTCTTACTCTGTCTCCTGGGCTGGAGTGCAGTGGTGCAATCTCAGGTCACTGCAACCTCCGCCTCCTGGGTTCAAACGATTCTCCTACCTCAGCCTCCCGAGTAGCTGGGATTACAGGCACCCGCCACTACACCCAGCTAATTTTTGTATTTTTAGTAGAGACGGGGTTTCACCATGTTGGCCAGGCTGGCCTCGAACTCCTGACCTCATGATTCGCCCACGTCAGTCTCTCAAAGTGTTGTGATTACAGGTGTGAGCCACCATGCACAGCCAAAACTGTACTTCTAAAACACATCCAGTCTCAAATAGGTGTCACATATCCTTGCTACAATGTAGGTTCCACTGTTCTTTTTTGTTTACAACTCCCATACACAACCCTGTTTCTCTTCAAATTAAGAGAAAAGAAGGTAAGATCCCATTAAATCAATTCCTAATTCTGAATCAGGGAAATCTAAGTTGGAAATCCGATTTTCTTCCTTCTGACTTTTCCTTCCCCATTTCCAGGGCTATTTAAGCATAAAAGGAGTGTTAGAGCAGGCAAGAATCAAATAAGACTTGGAAGCGCCCATCGATATGGACTTTAAATTCCCAATCTAAGGCTTAGGCAGTGGGATTTAATAGCTGAGGTAAAGGCTTGTCAGTCAAATGGTCCATTCCAGGAAGAAAACCAATTATTTTTAGGTTTGATGCTAGAATTTAACTGACTTGTGGGAAACAGGAAATGTATCGACATTAATTGCCTTGAAAGCCCATCTGAATTCTTCCAGATTCCTCTCTTCCCCTCCCTGCCCTTGGCTTGCTCGGTGTTCTTTCACCTCCATCGTTACTGTGTAAGGAATTATTGGCAACTAGGCAAGAATGTCCATGAGCCTAATTTGAACTCTGCTGTCTTTCGGCGAAGAAACCAGAATCTAAAACTCTTACATCTCAGTGAGCCCCCAGAACCACCAGGAAAAATGAACTCCCAAAGGCGGAAAAATACCCACAGATTCAATAGGACATGAGTACACAGTGTGTTTCCAGGTCTAGCTCCACATGGCCTTTATACACCAAGTACCACGGGATTAATGCTTGCGATGCTCAACATTGCTTATGCATAGGATTAGATTTATAAATATAAATGAGTAATACTTTCAGCTTATCTTTTCTAAAAATTACTGACATAGCTGTAACAGCCTTAGCCACCAATCAGAAACCTCCTGTTAAAGTTAATATTCTTGCTAGTTTAAAATAGTTAGCTCACTCTGCCTATCTGACAACAAAAGTATTTACAACATCTATAATATCTATATATTCAAACTGCCACAATCATATAATTCATCTACTGAGCAATACCACATATTCTACCAGCATGCGGAGAACCTTTTAAGTATGTGGAAAGACCTAATGAAATGTACATCCTAACCCCAAAAAGGATATGACTTCTTCTATGAGCAATGTTCCACTCAAAATACTATGGGAGGGGCTGGGCACAGTGGCTTACGCCTGTAATTCCAGCACTTTGGGAGTCCGAGGCAGGTGGATCAACTGAGGTTAGGAGTTCGAGACCAACCTGGCCAACATGGTGAAACTCTGTCTTTATTAAAAATAAAAAAAAATTAGCCAGGTGTGGTGGCACATGCCTGTAATTCTAGCTACTTGGGAGGCTGAGGCAGGAGAATCACTCGAACCTGGGAAGTGGACGTTGCAGTGAGCCGAGGTTGTACCACTGTACTCCAGCCTGGGTGACAAGAGCAAAATTCTGTCTCAAAAAAAAAAAAAAAAACTTTGGGAGGGAAAAATAAAATGAAACACAAGTTCTAGAGATACAAAGTTAAACGTGATCATTCAAGGTCTACCTGGCACATGCTCCTTGTATATGCTGTGCTTTTGGTTGGCCATGGCTCACAGTTATCTGAGAATTTACTACATTCAAATGTAGTTTTATGTTGGCCAAAAAAATACAGCTACATGTTTTCACTTTCCAGATATATCGCTGTCCTCCACTCCCTTGGGCTTCTGATATGAAGAACTTGAAAACAGGTTTCTATGAGGCCAACTTGTCTACATCTCTGAGCCTGTTCAGTCAGAGACAGATATGTAGTGCTTTACAAGAATGGCTACCAAGGCCAGGCGCAGTGGCTCATGCCTGTAATCCCAGCACTTTGGGAGACCAAGGCAGGTGGATCACGAGGTCAGGAGATCGAGACCATCCTGGCTAACACGGTGAAACCCCATCTCTACTAAAACACAAAAAAAGTAGCCGGACATGGTGGCAGGTGCCTGTAGTCCCAGCTACTCGGGAGGCTGAGGCAGGAGAATGGCATGAACCCAGGAGGTGGAGCTTGCAGTGAGCCGAGTTCGTACCACTGAACTGCAGCCTGGGTGACTCAGCGAGACTCCATCTCAAAAAAAAAAAGATGCAGAAACAAACATGATTGGAGGAATCTAGGGGGAGAGGCAGAAATGAATATTGGCTTACTAGATCTCCTTTTAACCAAACTCATTAGATTCTCAGGCATAAATCAAATGTTGCTTTTTAAAAACCGTGTCAAGGTACATCATGGAACAGTGTGTCTCCTATTCCTACCATTTCAGATAAAGTCTGGTCACTCTTTAACTTCTCTACTTTCCCAGAATATGTGCGTAGCTCTTAACATTAAAATTAGGAAATCTTAACATTGGCCTATGATATCTCCTCATGTTAAAAAATAAAAGGAGAAGAATCGTACATGAACCAAAAATGCTTACGCTGTAAGAAATACTACTGGGAAATGACAAATTTTAAATCCCTTATAATGTGATTATGTCTACTAGCATGAAAAGGGATTATTCGTAACTGAAATAACTGAAATAGAAAATTAAGGAGCAAAACTCTTGGTAAGACAAAATACAGAACAGGTTGGCAGCATTTCCGTACCTGAAGAACACTCATCAATCATTCTGACTGTCTTGTGATAAAGCTTCAGCAAACCCACCAGTAAAATGAGATTGTTGTAGATTCCTATGCATTTAAAAGAGGACAGATATGTCACACTATGCAAAACATGGCATCATGTGATCAGAAAGACATTTAATCATTTGAAGCAGAACAATAAATGTCAGCAAATCCTTTGGAATTTAGTGCTTCTAAGATACACCCTTTAGGATGTTCCTGAAATAGATTTTATGCACCCAACCAATTTTTGTTTCTTCCGTAGTTTCCATTTGCAAAGGGACCTGGGATGTACGGATGACATGTGGGTGACATCGTGCTTGGACAGGAAGCTAAGGGGGGAAAAGACACGTGCAACAGAGAAAAATGCAGCAATGCATTTTCCAGGGCTTTCCTAGAGAGACAGCCACTGACTGCATCACGTCAAAATGAAAGCTTTCCCCAATGGGAACTTTTATTACAGTTCCTATTAAAAGAACAGAAGAAAAAGAGAAAGAGAAAAAAAAAACTTTCCAGTGTTCACAGGAAAAGAATGATTCCCAAATTATGATTTTTGAGAGGGAAAGACTTATTCATGGTAAATATGAAACACATGGTTTTCTCAGAGGATTTTTGTCCACCCTACACAGTAATATCTCTCATATGAAAGGAACAATTATTAACAGTTAAACACAATACCCCTTAGAATGCAGCATATATTTCTGTTTAAAGCCTGAGGTCCCAGGGAGCCTTTAAATAATGATTCCAAAGGGAACTTCCTGCTTCTCACTCTGGAGCAAGCAGAGTAGCCATATCCCACACACTAGAAAATGCAGTTGGGTGGACTTAGCTATCAACAGGATATTTGCCCAGTGGATCCATTTTCAGAATGTGAAGAGAGAAATTTCAGCCAACTGGGAAGGCCAGTGGCCTCATTAGGAAATACGGGACCTATTCATCCATTGTGGGTTGTTTCCGGATTTTTATTTGCCCTCATTGGTGTTTTGCTTTGCTTTATCATCAGGGTGTGGATCTCAGTGGCTCTTAATCCCAGATGTACAGGAGAATCACCTGGGAGGTTAAAGACAACACCCTTCAATGGGCCTCCAGGAGGTTATAATTTTCATCTAGAGTTGAGAACCACTATCCTACCCCCATCTGACTCCAACCTCACCAATCCAGCCTCCAACTTTCAGCCTGACACTATATCATTTAGGCTTCTGATGAGAACTGTCAAGCAAAGCTATCTTTCTTCCTCTTTCTTCACTTACTTTGAGATTTCCAAGAGGCCCTCAAGAGAGTATCAGTCCATTTTCCATGCAGTGCCAAGGATGCTCTATATTGCTACGTGCAGGCTGGATGTTCCAGGCCGTATGGGATATGCAGCTCACTTCCACAGGGTCCCTGGCTCTCCACCCCACCCCCACCGCTATTTTCATGTATGTCACAGGCTTGTGTTGAGGGAAGGCATGGGAGGTCCTATCCAATTTCCTAGCAATCTGTAACACAGGAAAGAGCGCCCTGCAGTCTGTCACTGCGATACAAATGCTTCTCACAAATACCTCAACCATTAGTCTCGCCCTGAACAAACAAACATTGTGCTAGGCAGAGCGCCATTGCCTGGATGACAGGAGAATGTGACTGTAATCGCAATGCCTGTTGAGTGTACGCAGTTATCTTTTAATATTAACGAAAGCTGTATGCAGCAAGCACCCCCACTCCCACCACACACACACAAATCCATATCAGCTGCCTCTCCACCTGACCATTTCTCAGGTAATGAATATGTCCAGGTAAATAAAATAGAGATGGGGTTGCCAGCACCTCCGTAAGATCTAATTCAAATCCTTCATTTTTGGAAAATCCACTCATTTAAACCCAAAATCAGGAACTTTGAAAAAAACAAAAAGTGGCAGCCTTTCAATTTGAAAATATAGTAACTTAACTGATGACTTTAAAAAATTTATAGAAAAGATAGCATTCTAAATTTTGACAAGTATTTTTAAGTCCAAAAAAAATAAATCACTGTGTCCCTCCATTAATTCCAACAATAGTATGTGGCTTTGCACATAACACAATCTAAATATTTATTTGCTTATATTTTGATCTCAGAAGTGGGAAGTCCATAGATTCATATACACTAACAGCTGCTGTTTATTGAATGACTGGTATGTACCAGGCACTTTGCTAAGTGCTTTCCAGGTTTCATTCCATTGAATTCCCTCAACCTGGTGGAGAACAACCAGGTTGTCTATTTTATTGATGAGTCCACGAGGCTTCAATAAATAAAGCAACACATCCAGAGTCCACAAAGCTAGAGGGTGGCTGAGCTGGTACTTGGAGAGAAGTCTGGCTAACTTCAAAGCCCTCAACCACTTATATTAACTATTATAGTACGTTATCCTTTATAAGTAGGTAATGTACTAAGATACCACTACCACCGACACTTTTTTAAAAACAGGGGGCAGAGACAAGCAACCTGAATTCTTATGTAACTTACTTATTTAAAGACTCTGTCTTTATTTTTGAAGACAGGGTCTCTCTCTGTCACCCGGGCTGAAGTGCAGTGGCGTGTGATCACAGCTCACTGCGGCCTCTACCTCCCAGGCTCAATCAATCCTCCTGTGTCCAGAGCAGCTGGGACTGCAGGCATGTGCCACCACACTCCACTAATTTGTCTTATTTTTTGTGGAGACAGGATCTCACTCTATTGCCCAGGCTGGTCTTGAATTCCTGGGCTCAAGCAATCCTCCTGCCTCAGCCTTCCGAAGTGCTGAGATTACAGACATAAGCTACTATGCCTGGCCTGAGTTATTTGACTTTTATTCTTGAGGAAAACATTCATTTTGGAGTGGGGGTGAGAATGTGGGATTTGGAATCTTGTCTCTGACATAAACTGACCACAGGCAAGTTACTGGACCTCAGAGAGTCCACATTCTCTTCTTTGAAATGGAAATAACGACGTCCACCTCATATAGCTGTTAGAAGAACCTACTGAAATAGCCATCTTTGGTACTCACTGTTAGCTTTCTTTCTTCTCTTTATTACTTTTTATTATTTTATTATTATTATTTATTTTAGACAGAGTCTCACTCTGTCACCCAGGCTGGAGTGCAGTGGTGTGACCTCGGCTCACTGCAACCTCCACCTCTTGGGTTCAAGCGATTCTCCTGCGTCACCCTCCTAAGTAGCTGGGATTATAGGCACCTGCCACCGTGCCCGGTTAATTTAATTTTTCTACTTTTTTTATTGTTGTTTTGTTTTATTTTTTAATAGAGATGGGGATTTCACCATGTTGGCCAGGCTGGTCTCGAACTCCTGACCTCAGGTGATCCGCCCACCTCAGCCTCCCAAAGTACTGGGATTACAGGTCTGAGCCACCGTGCCCGGCCTTTCTTTCCTCTCTTAGTCTCAGTGTCCTATTCTGTCAACTAGGGATAACAAACTTCATCATACCAACATAATATTATAAATAGTAGAATTGCTTTGAAAAATAAAGTTATGTTTTAGAGAAGCTTTATTTCAGATCATTAGCACTTTTAAGTGTTCTGACTCCATGAAGAGAAATTATAAATCATCACTTAGTCACCCTGAATAGCTCATATTTAAGAAAGTAGTCTTAACTTTATTATTTTCTAAATTATCTTGATTCATCTGTTTTTCAGCTGTGAGTTCTATTTTGTTTTTTACTTAGTGTTTCAACTAGTCGTTATTAAGCACCCATTAAGTACTCAGGCCCATAGGGAATTTTAAAAGTTGGAAATAGGATTCTTGCACCTAGGAAGGTAAGATATTTGGCTGGGTTTTCTATGCTGGAACAGTTCCTGTATCCCAATTGTAGTGATGGCTACTTGAATCTACAAGGATAACAGAATTTTGTAGAAAAACGTACACCCCCTTCCAAAAAAAGAACGCATGTAAAAATCAGTTAAATCTAAATAAGGTCTCTTACCTGAGTTAATGGCATTATGCCAATGTCAACTTCCTAGTTTTGACTATGTACTAAGGTTATGTAAGGTATTACATTGGCGGATGCTTAGTGAAGGCACATGGGAACTCTCTGGACTATACTGCAATTACCCATGAGTCTTTTTTTTTTTTCTTTTCTTTTTTTTTTGAGACCAAGTTTTGCTCTTGTCTCCCAGGCTGAAGTGCAATGACACGATCTCAGTTCACTGCAACCTCAGCCTCCCAGGTTCAAGAAATTCTCCTGCCTCTGCCTACCAAGTAGCTGGGATTACAAGTGTCAGCCACCATGCCTGGCTAATTATTTTATTTTATTTTGGTAGAGACGGGGTTTCACCACCTTGGCCAGGCTGGTCTTGAACTCCTGACCTCAGGTGATCCGCCCACCTCGGCCTCCCAAAGTGCTGGGATTACAGCGTGAGCCACCGTGCCTGGCCACCTGAATCTTAAAATATAAAAATAAATTAGGTGGGCGCAGTGGCAGCATCTGTAATCCCACCTACTTAGGAGGGTGAGGTGGGAGAATCACTTGAACCTGGAAGGCGGATGTTGCAGTGAGCCAAGATCGCGCCACTGCACTCCAGCCTGGGCAACAGGCGAGACTCTGTCCAAAAAAAAATAATATATATGGCTTATAAGAGGAAGCCTCTTATAAAGTGATATGGAAAGATTTCTAAGATGTATAGTTAAGTGAAAACCAAAAGGAAGATGTTGAAGCATGTATATAATACGCTACCTTTTGTGTAAAAGCAGGAAATACAGAAGAGATACTCATATTCCCACAGAGCATCAGGGAACAATGCAGGCTACATTAGAAACAGGACAGTGGTTACCTGCAGGGACCAGGAAGAAGGGACTTGACAGATGAGGCACAAAGACGAAAGAGAGAACGTTACACTTTTTGGGTTTTGAACCATGTAATGTAATATTTTTCAGAAAAACAAATCAAAAGACAAAAAGAAAAAAACTGATAACAACATAATGATAATACCAATGTGGAAACCTGGGTGTCAGGTCCATTACTGAACAATTTAAATACATTATTTGTGGCCAGGCACAGTGGCTCACACCTGTACTGATATAATCCCAATACTGTGGGAAGCCGAAGTGAGAGGACTGCATAAGGCGGGAGTAACATAGCCAAGACACCATCTCTACAAAAAAATTTTAAGAATTAACTGAGCATGGTGGCATACGCCTGTAGTCCTTGTTACCTGGGAAGCTGAGGGGAGAGGATTCTGTCAGCCTGGGAGTTTGAGGCTGCAGTGAGCTGTGATCGCGCCACTGCACTCCAACCTGGGTGACAAGAGTGAGACCTTGTCTCAAACAAACAAACAAACAAACAAACAAAAAATTATTTCTAGTCCTCAAAAGAGCAACAATTATCTCCTTTCACAGAGGGTAAAACCAAGACTCAAGAATAATTAATTTTTTAAACCTTTTCCTAAGCCCCTGCTCCTTCCATTATAATGGACTTCCCTCCTATTTAAAGTTTGCTGGCCAGACCATGCTACAACTTCGTGTCCTTTTACATGTTTTTTTCTCTGCCTGAAACCCTCTCACCCCTCTTACCTTACTTTATTTGGCTGGAACACCTGTATTCAACCTGAATAAAGCTGAAATAACTAAAAAGAAAACATTTTTAACCTTAAAAGAAAAAGAAGAATCCCTATTAATTATGAATGGGCATAAGTAGATATTCTTTACAAACCTTTAACATCAAATTTCTGAGTGAGGCTGATTCCTAATACTTCTAGAAAGTTCTTTGCCAAATATGAATTAATAAAGAAGTGATAATACCTTTTTAAAAAATATATTACATTCCTTAAAAACTCTTCAGCAAGGTTTTTTAAAATGTCCTTTTCTTTGAAGTATGTTTACCTTAAAAGGTGGAATAAAGTGCACTGTGTTCCCAAGAAACCTTAGTCCTTTGGTGCTAAACTTCCAAACTACTTTGTCACCACTTAATACAGCATGGGTTCCTAGACAGACACAGAGACCTCCTGACTTTAAAAGTTCTGTTATTTACCTTAAAAAGAGTTGTCCTCTAGAGGCCAGGCACGGTGGCTCATGCCTGTTATCCCGGCACTTTAGGAGGCCAAGGCAGGCAGATCATTTGAGGTTAGGAGTTCGAGATCAGCCTGGCCAAAATGGTGAAACCCCGTCTCTACTAAAAATACATAAAAAATTAGCCAGGTGTGATGACACACAGCTGTAATCTCGCTACTCAGGAGGCTGAGGCAGAAGAATCACTTGAACCCAGGAGGCAAAGTTTGCAGTGGGCCAACATCATGCCACTGCTCTCCAGCCTGGGTGACAGAGTGAGAGTCTGTCTCAAAAAAAAAAAAAAAAGAAGAAGAAGAAGAAAGAAGGAAGGAAGGAAGGAAGGAAGGAAGGAAGGAAGGAAGGAAGGGGAAAAGAAGGAAAGAAGGAAGGAAAGAGAGAGAGAGAGAAAGAAAAGAAAGAAAAAGAAAGAAAGAAAGGAAAAGAAAAAAAAGAATTCATCCTCTAGAGAGCATTTTCATAAGTTTCACCAGTTTGATCAACAATAAAATGCAGGTCAGCATGGCATAGAAGTCAAAGGTACATGGGGGCCAGGTGTGGTGGCTTGTGCCTATAATTCCAGTACTGTGGGAGGCCAAGGCAGGATGACTGCTCAAGGTCAGGAGTTCAAGGCCAGCCTGGACAACATAGCAAGACCCCATGTCTACAAAAAAATTATTTAAACAAAAATTAGCTAGGTGTAGTGGCACACACCTACTCGGGAGGCTGAGGCAAGAGGAAGTTTTGAGCCCAGAAGTTTGAGGCTACAGTGAGCCAAGATTGCTCTGTACTCCAGCCTGGGCAACAGAGCGAGACCCTGTCTCTAAGAAAAATAAAACAAGAAAAGAAAAAGATACATGGTCTGAAGTCAGACTCCTGGAGTCAAGTTCTGGCTTTGCCAATTCCTGTGTCCTTGAACAAGATAACTTCTCTGTGTCTCGTTTTCATCATTTGTAAAATGAAGTTTTGCTGGTATCAACCACATGGAGATGTTGGAATAATTAAATAACTAACAACACATGTAAAGGACTTAGGGCAGTGCCTAACATGGGCCAAGTATGAATAAACATCAGTCAGCAGTAATACATAGCTTGGTCATACGGTATATACTTGATAAATAGTGTTAACTCCAAGAAGGAGCTTGTCTATGGTTAAGCTTAAGGAATTTGAAAGAATACAACAGATAGATGAAACATTGAAAACATCAACAATGTAAGGATGGG
>NW_012106030.1:3755733-3756375 GCF_000951045.1 Mandrillus leucophaeus | reverse complement strand
TTGCAGTGAGCCGAGACTGTGCCCTTGCACTCCAGCCTGGGCAACAAGAGCAAAACTCTGTCTCAAAAAATAATAATAATTAATCACAAAGACAGTTTTCATGGGGACTTGAATAGATATTTACATACCCATGTTCATAGCAGTATTCACAATGGCCAAAAGGTGGAAGAACCCAAGGGTCCATTGACAGATGAATGAATAAACAAAATGTGATATATCCATACAATGGAGTATTCTTCAGCCTTACAAAGTGAGGAAATTCTGACACATGCCGAAACATGGATGAATTTTGAAGACATTACGCTAAGTGAAAAAAATCGGTCACAAAAGGAAAAATACTGCATGATTCCACTTACATGAGGTACCTAGAGTAGTCAAATTCATACACAGAAAGTGGAATGGTGGTGGCCAGGGGCTGGGGGGAGGGAAGAATGAAGAGTTAGTGTTTAATGGGCACAAAGTTTCAGGTTGGGAGAAAGAAAAATTTATTTTTTTTTTATTATACTTTAAGTTCTGGGGTACATGTGCAGAACATGTAGGTTTGTTACATAGGAATACACGTGCCACGGTGGTTTGCTGTACCCATCAACCCGTCATCTACATTAGATATTTATCCTAATGCTATCCCTCCCCTACCCCCCA
>NW_012106030.1:3750380-3755098 GCF_000951045.1 Mandrillus leucophaeus | reverse complement strand
AAGTCTCAGCCATACAAAACACAAGTTTTGTTTGATAACTGATTTTTTTTTTCTTTTTTTTCTCGAGACAAAGTCTTGCTCTTGTTCCCTAGGCTGGAGTGCAATGGCGTGATCTCGGCTCCCTGCAACCTCTGCCTCCCGGGTTCAAGCAATTCTCCTGCCTCAGCCTCCCGAGTAGATGGGATTACAGGCACTCGCCACCACGCCCAGCTAATTTTTGTATTTTTAGTAGAGATGGGGTTTCACCATCTTGGCCAGGCTGGTCTTGAACTCCTGATCTCAGGTGATCCACCTGCTTCGGCCTCCCAAAGTGCTGGGATTACAGGCGTGAGCCACCGCGCCCAGCTGATAACTGATATTTTAAGTAGAACAGCAACAGGAATGGAATGTAGCAAAAATTACAGATCTGAAGCTACCATCACAAAATGAAAGGTGGATCCTTCATAATCTTTACTGTCAAGGCAAAGCCAAATAAATTTCAGTTAGGTTAATCCCATTAAGATCTAATATTGTTATCCTTTTTTAAGTGAAAATGCATTTAATTAGATCATAGGAATGAAGAGAAAGTCTGGTTCTTCCACTTCAATATCCGTTTCTTGGATCTTATGGACATGATATGAATATGGAAAGGACTAGTTGCTTCTGGTACTTTATTTTGTCCCTCTTTCTTTCTCTTTACCCTTCCTTGCAGTCATATTTACTGGAATTTTATAGTATCTTGACACCAAAGATCCTGCAAGGGGAGAAAAGCTCTTCAGCAATAAAGATCAGTGCCAGGTGTGGTGGCTCACGCCTGTAATCCCAGCACTTTGGGAGGCCGAGGTGGGCAAATCACAAGGTCAGGAGTTCAAGACCAGCCTGGCTAATATGATGAAACCTTGTCTCTACTAAAAATACAAAATTAGCCAGGCATGGTGGTGGACTCCTGTAGTCCCAGCTATTCAGGTGCCTGAGGCAGGAGAATCGCTTAAACCAAGGAAACCCAGGAGGTAGAGGTTGTAGTGAGCTGAGATCGTGCCACTGCACTCCAACCTGGACAACAGAGCGAGACTCAAAAAATTAAAAATAAATAAAGTCTCAAAACATTAAAAATAAATAAGTAAATAAATCAGTAAAATATTTTCCATTACCACCACATCCTTCATACCTTCAGCAACAGAGGTCTTCATAGAATAAAGAATAAATAGAATAAAGCCTTCAGCAATGAATCATGAAAAGTCAGTCTGCTGCCAGATCTGATCATCTATTTCTCTTAAATCACTAAATAAAAGCTAACCAGGCAAATTATCTTTATCCCGAGAATGGTAGGATGATGCATCATAAATGTCATCTCACTGCTGAAGAAGAAGAGAAAAATGAATGGTGCCATGGGCAGAAAGACAAGATAAAGGAAAGTCTTGTCCTGGTCTTGAATAAGCAGATCTTTTACTATGGCAGGTTACAAACAGCCATTTTGGTGGAAAATAATACATATACAGAGAGAGAGAGAGAAGGTAGTATGATACATAATTAAGTGTTAAGCTAAGCTTTGGGGATACTAGAACAAAAAATGATCAAAATCAGCTCATGGGATGTTCTAGCACATCTTTAACTCATGTGTCTGCATGAAACATCATCTCTACTTTCAAGAATCAATTCCTTGGCATTTGTGTACTCATCTGATTTAGTGTGATCTAAAAGGATAAACACAAAAAGTTTCAATAAAATTTGAATTCCTTTTTTGGTTCTTCAAAGGTAAGGGTTTTTTGTTTTGTTTTGTTTTGAATTCATTCTGAGTACAGGTTTTGTTGGGATTAGAAACGGGTGACATACGGCCGGGCACGGTGGCTCACGCCTGTAATCCCAGGACTTTGGGAGGCCGAGGCTGGGTGGATCACGAGGTCTAGGAGCTCGAGACCAGCCTGGCCAATATGGTGACACCCCAGCTCTACTAAAAATACAAAAATTAGCCAAGCATGGTGGCTCGCACCTGTAGTCCCAGCTACTCGGGAGGCTGAGGCAGAAGAATCACTTGAACCCAGGAAGCAGAGGTTACAGTGAGCCGAGATGGTGCCAGCCTGGGTGATAGAGCGAGACTACGCCTCCAAAAAAAAAAAAAAGGAAACAGGTGGCATATGAATATTTGGTATTGCCACAGGGAGTTTGCGTATCAACAGATAAAAGGAATTTTCCAATCACACAATGATATATTGCAATCACATGAAAAATAGCTTTTTCAATTTCTCTTAGTGAGAAACACTTTTCAAAAGTCCTAAGAATTAGAGAGCCTCAAGCCCAACACACCTCTTCAATAACCCATTGTGTGGTGATTATTCCACAAAATGGTTTGGGATATACATAAACGTACGTTTATTTTCCTAAGAGCCACAGTAAATAGTTTAACCAATCAGGTTTCAAACCTCTGTTATAAATTAAGAATCAATAAATTCTTGAATTGCTTAAATGTTTTCCGATTTTGGAAAATGAAATTGGGTATTTATTTCTGCCACATCTGCCATCAGCAAGAAGGGCACAAAATAAAATAAACATTGGCACCAAAAAAAGCTTACTTCTTCCCCATATTTTCTATTGGAAAAATAAGATTTGTTTTCCAGTAAGATATTTCACTTTTTACAAAAAATCTGCTTCTACTCAAGGCTGGGATTCTATTTATTTTTAACTGAGGCCCACGAAACCTCCCAAGTGCAACTCAGATTTACATCTGGCTAATCCTCCAAATATGACCAGCCAAATTCACACTATTTCATTTTTCTTTTTTTTTGAGACGGAGTCTCGCTCTGTTGCCCAGGCTGGAGTGCAGTGGCGTGATCTCGGCTCACTGCAACCTCCGCCTCTTGGGTTCAAGCAACTCTCTGCCTCAGCCTCCGGAGCAGCTGGGATTACGGTGCCCGCCACCACACCCGGCTAATTTTTGTATTTTTAGTAGAGAC
Source organism: Mandrillus leucophaeus (assembly GCF_000951045.1). NCBI lineage: Eukaryota > Metazoa > Chordata > Mammalia > Primates > Cercopithecidae > Mandrillus > Mandrillus leucophaeus. The sequence continues at coordinate 3,752,168 of NW_012106030.1, read as the reverse complement.
GGGGATTCACCATCTTGGCCAGGCTAGTCTTGAACTCCTGACCTCAAGATCCACCCGCCTCGCCACCCAAAGTGCTGGGATTACAGGCATGAGCCACCATGCCTGGTCCATGCTGTTTATTTCTAATGAGTTCTGTGATTTTTGGATAACACATGTGAAAGATAGCAAATTAACTACTGCTAGTCGGCAGCATGCAAGCAAAAACTGTCTTGGGAAGCCAGTGTGAGCAAATCCTGCAAGTCAATTTCTAATCACACTTGCCAGAAACTTGGGACGGAAAGGTGATAAACCCTGCCAAGAAAATTAGTAGTAGGACTTGTTTCCCTTTCCTTTTTCCATGGACTATTTCAACACTCAACCAACAAATACAGCCCAACCTTTCCTTTCCATAATTTCAGAGACTGCAAGGAAGGCTCTGGTCTCATTGATAGTCTTAGAAAAATTAAAAAGCCTCGCACTGCAAAATGTAGTATCAGTCTCTCGAGTTCATTTCCTGGAGCTATAGTCATTTACAGGAAAGAGAATGAAGGTGAAAGAGGGTGTCATTTGTGTGCTTTTAAAAATGCATATTCTGCCCAAGACACCTACAGGTGAGTAGACAAACCACATTCAAATCTCCGTACCTAGACAAAAACGGGCCAGAAATACTGCAGAAAGAGTCAGCAGAAGCTCAAAACAACAGACAAAAAGAGCTAGAGATGGCAGAAAAAAACTCCCCCAAACCAGGTCGCTAATGGTTTAAGAACCAGAGTTTGCAAAGCACTTACTTGTTTGAAGGGTAAGACCCCCGAGTGCATTCTTGCAGGATATTTTCACCTTAGTTTCCCAACTGAATCCCAAACCAAACACAAGTCTTTGCCAGTGGTTTTGGACCATGACTGCAATAAGAATCACCTGAAGCACCTTTAAATCTTGCTGTTGCTGGGATGACCCACTAACCCCACCCACAACCCAAGTGAAACCAGAATTTCTTGGCGTCAGGCCAGGGTACCAGCATCTTTCAAAGCCCTCCTGAGTGATTTGACTGTGCTGCCAGCAGTTGAGGACCACAACTTTATAAGTATGCTTATTAAAAAAGAAGCTGATTTCCCTATCAAATACGCCCAGATCTCTAATTTGACTGCTCCAGAAAATCATGATCACCACTTCCATTCCCTGCTCTCCAACACACTTCCTAATGCAGCAGCAGTCTGTGTGTGCTGCCCTCCACAGCTAGAAATGGAAGGTGGCTTGGCACAGGCCCCAGAAGGCAATAGAAAGCTGGACCCCATCTTGGTGACCCAAGTGTGTAAGCACATCATCTCAGGATATACTGTGATGTTAAACACAAAGACAAATGCAAAATAGGGTGTGTAAAGAGCATAAAATGTTGGTTTCCTTTAGACCAGTGTTCCTTTAACTCTACTATGCATTGGAATCACCTGGAAGGCTTGTTAAACCACTACACTCCCAGAACCACTGATTCAGTCAGTTGTAGGGTCTAATTATTTCCATCTCTTACGAGTTAGCAAGTGATGCTGATGCTGCTGGTCTTAGGACCAAATTTTGAGAATCACTGCTCTAGATTCAACTTCTGGCATCTTCGGACATTTGAAATGCCAAACAAATCTGTTTTTGTTAGAATCTCTCTATATAATTATATTCCAATTATAATTGGAATATTGAACACTAGTTGGATATTTGATATGAAGGACTTAACTACTGTTTGAGGATGTTTTTTGTTTTGGCTGGGGGGAGCTCTTGGTAATTTTGTTGTTGTTGTTGCTATTGTTCTTTGTTTTGTTTTTT